>NC_057387.1:31424082-31435549 GCF_019320065.1 Cervus canadensis | reverse complement strand
TTATATGAGAAAAGTAACATCCAAAATTTATCTAACCATTATGTAGATAATAGCTAAACACTCTTCCTAACTGATTCATGAAAGAGCAAAGAGAAGGTAAATCTCACTGAAGAAAAAGACACAAGATAAACGTCCTTCAGCAGAAACAGATTTTGCTACCTATTAGCTATCTGTTGATATAAACTTGCTGTATCACAAACAGGAATACAGCTTCAGTGGGATTAAATAGGAAATATTTATTGCTTATGAATCTGGAGCCTATTGGAATTTGGCTAGGTGGCTCTGCTAATCTTGGTTGGGCTTGCTCATATGTCCACAGACGGGCTGTTTTTTGACTGATCGCGCATGCCTCATTGAGTTGGCTTGTGTGAGTCTCTGCTCTACCTGTTTATCATCCTCCAACACAATAGTCCTGGCACGTTCTTGTGTTAGTGTCAAAGACGCAAGGGTAAACTCAAGTGCACAAGCACCTTTGAAGTCTCTATTTGCTAACAACTCGTGAGCCTAAGAAAAGTAAATAACCAGGCCCAGATCCAAGGATTAAAACAGAAGAGCCATGGACGTCCCTGGTGCTCCAGCAGTTAAGACTCCACTTTTCCACAGCAGGGGGTGCATGTTCCATCCCTGGTTGGGGAACTGAGATACCACAAGCCAAGTGGTGCAGCCCCCCAAAACGAATAGCCAGGACACAAAGGATAGTACTATGTAAGAATAAAGCATTTGTTCATTTAGGAAAGGAGATAGTAACTCAGGTTATCTCTACATTGGTTATTTCTTGGAAGTTGGGGAGAGGTACCATTGTGCTCCCTGAAGTTACTAACTTCACCAGACATTTTAAAACAGCTGAGATCAAATATCTACAAAGGGATATGATCACCTTGCATGTGTGCTAAGTCACTTCAGTCATGTCTGATTCTTTGCAACCCTATGGACAATAGCCCTCCAGGCTCCTCTGGAGGGAGGATTCTCCAGGCAAGAATACTGGAGTGGGTTGTCATGCTCTCCTCCAGGGGATCTTCCTGATGCAGGGATCAAACCTGTGTCTTGAACCCACGTCTCTTATGTCTCCAGCATTGGCAGGTGGGTTCTTTACCACTAGTACCACCTGGGAAGCCCTATGATCACATTGCTGCTGCTGATAATCACCTTAGGACATTGCAATTAAGTCAGGATGCCTTTGATCACAATTATGAGAAATACCAATTCAAATATCTTAACAAATAGCACATTAAAGAAGTGGATATAGGGTAGGGCAGATAATCTGAAAGATCTTCTACCTAAAAATGTCTGTATGTGTGTAAGCCCTACCCTGTTTCCACTTCCTTAATATGTTATTAGTTAAGATATTAACATCTATAAATGTCTAAATTCTAGATTAAAATAACAATACATTCAGGTGCATGACTGAGCTCAAGAGAGGAAGAGGAAGAAGGTAAAAACTAGGGGAGTGAGTGAGTGTTGAAGTCACAGCCACCCTTGAGGCATTTACCAATCTCAGTAAAGAAGACACTTGTTTTTTAATGGCTACTTGAGGCCAAGGAATAAGGTTTTGGACCCAAACGAGGTACAGTTTGAACTTGGGTCTCAGTTTAAAGTTGAAACCCTACCTGTCCTGTACATACAGTGAACGAGTGGATTAATTCAGTTCAGTTCAGTTCAGTTGCTCAGTCATGTCCAACTCTTTGCAACCCCATGAACTGCAGCACGCCAGGCTTCCCTGTCCACTACCAACTCCCAGAGCTTGCTCAAACTCACGTCCATCGAGTTGGTGATGCCATCCAACTGTCTCATCCTCTGTCATCCCCTTCTTCTCCTGCCTTCAATCCTTCCCAGCATCAAGGTCTTTTCCAATGAGTCAGTTCTTCACATCAGGTGGCCAAAGAATTGGAGCTTCAGCTTCAGCATCAGTGATTCCAATGTATATTCAGAGTTGATTTCCTTTAGGATGGACTGGCTGGATCTCCTTGGAGTCCAAAGGACTCTCAAGAGTCTTCTCCAACACCACAGTTGGAAAGCATCAATTCTTTAGTGTTTAGCTTTCTTTATGATCCAAGTCTCACATCCATACATGACTACAGGAAAACCTGTATCTTTGACTAGATGGACCTGTTGGCAAAGTAATGTCTCTGTCTTTTAATATGCTGTCTAGATTGGTTATAACTTTTATCCAAGGAGTAAGTGTCTTTTAATTTCATGGCTGCAGTCACCATCTGCAGTGATTTTTAAGCCCAAGAAAATAAAGTCTCTCACTGTTTCCACTGTTTTCCCATCTATTTGCCATGAAGTAATGGGGTCAGATGCCATGATCTTAGTTTTCTGAATGTTGAGTTTTAAGCCAGCTTTTTCACTCTCCTCTTTAACTTTATCAAGAGGCTCTTCAGTTCCTCTTCACTTTTTGCCATAAGGGTGGTGTCATCTGCATATCTGAGGTTATTGATATTTCTCCTAGCAATCTTGATTCCAGCTTGTGTTTCATCCAGCCCAGCATTTAACATGACGTATTTTTCATATAAGTTAAATCAACAGGGTGACAATATACAGTCTTGGCATATTCCTTTCCCAATTTGGATCCAGTCAGTTGTTCCATGTCCAGTTCTAACTGTTGCTTCTTGACCTGTATACAGATTTTTCAGGAGGAAGGTGAGGTCGTCTGGTATTCTTATCTCTTGAAGAATTTTCCACAGTTTGTTGTGATTCACGCAGTCAAAAGCTTTGGCGTAGTTAATAAAGCAGAAGTAGATGCATTTCTGGAACTCTCTTGCTTTCTCTATGATCCAACGGATGTTGGCAATTTGATCTCTAGTTCTTCTGCCTTTTCTAAATCCAGCTTGAACATCTGGAAGTTCTTCGTTCACGTACTGTTGAAGCCTGATTTGGAGAATTTTGAGCATTACTTTACTAGTTTGTGAGATGAGTGCAATTGTGCAGTAGTTTGAACATTTTTTGGCATTGCCTTTCTTTGGTATTGGAATGAAAACTGACCTTTTCCAGTTCTGTGGCCACTGCTAAGTTTTTAAAATTGCTGGCATATTGAGTGCAGCACTTTAACAGCACCATGTTTTAGGATTTGAAATAGCTCAGCTGGAATTCTGTCACCTTCACTAGCTTTGTTCGTAGTGATGCTTCCTAAGTCCCACCTGACTTTGCATTCCAGGATGTCTGGCTCTAGGTGAGTGACCACACCATTGTGGTTATCTGGGTCATGAAGATCTTTTTTGTTCTTCTGTGTATTCTTGCCACCTCGTCTTAATTTCTTCTGCTTCTCTTAGGTTTATACTGTTTCTGTCCTTTATTGTGCCCATCTTTGCATGAAATGTTCCCTTGGTATTTCTAATTTTCTTGAATAGAGCTCTCGTCTTATTAATTAATTAATTAATTCTTATTTAAATGTTTGGTAGAATTCACCAGTGAAGTTATCTTGACATGCGCTTTTATTATTTGAGATTACTGACTCAATATCCTTATTAGTAATAGAACTGTTCAGCTTTTCCATTTCTTTATGGTTTAAACCTGGTATGCTGAATGTCTCTAGGAATTTGTTAATTTCTTCTAGGTGTTCAATTTATTTGTGTATGATCATTCAGTGTAATCTCTATAATATTCAAATTTATGGGGATCAATTATAACAATGCTTTCATTTATAATTTTATTTGAGTTTTTTCTCTTTTCTTGGTAAATCTACCTAAAAGTGTATTTTGTTTATCATCTTAAAAATAGCACTTAGTTTCCTTGATTTTTTCTATTATCTGTTTAGTCTCGTTCATTTATTTTCACTCTAATCTTTGTTATTTCCCTTCTGTTACTAACTTTGGGTTTAGTTTATTCTTTATCTAGTTTCTTGAGATGTAGTTTGTTTATTTAGATTTTTTCTTAATGTAGGCATTAATTATGATAAACTTCCTTCATAGAACGTCTCTTGTTGCATCCCAAAGTTTGATATGTTGTATTTTCATATACCTCAAGATATTTTTAGCTTCTCTTTTATTTCTTCTTTGATACATTGGTTATTTAGGAGAATGTGGCTTAATCTCTGCATCGTTTTGAATTTTCCAGTTTTCTTCATGTAATTGATTTCTAGCTGTGTACTGTTCTGGTCAGAAAAGATGCTGGATGTGACATCAATTTTAAATTTATTAAGATGTATCTTGTGGCCTAAAATATGATGTATCCTGGAAAATATTCCATGTGTGCTTGAGAAGATTGTATAGTATGTTGCTGTTAGGTGTAATGTTCTGTTATATGTCTTTTGGTCCATCTTCATAATGTGTAGTTTAAGTCCAATATTTCCTTATTTATTTTTCTGCCTGGATGATCTGTCCATTGTTGACAGCTATCTTCACTTTTTAAAAGTCCTTTTTTCTTTTCTGATTGAGTAACTCAACTATCCTGTCTTTGAGTTTACTGATTTTTTCCTTCTGCTTGATCTAGTCTTCTATTGAGCCCCTCTGTTGAATTTTTCAATTCAACTATTGTATATTTCAGTTCTGTGATTTCTGCTTGGTACTGTTAGTGTTTTCTATCTCTTCACCAGAATTCTCATTTTGTTCATGCATTGCTCTCCTGACCTAAGTGAGCATCTTTGTAACTGTTATTTTGAACTCTCTATCAGGTAAATTGCTTGTCTCTGTTCCATCAAGATCTATTTTTGGAGATTTACCTTTTATCTAGGGTATATTTCTTCTTTTCTTTATTTTCCTCTACTCTCTGTGTTCATTTCTATACATCAGATAAAAATACCTCTCTTCATTTTGATAGAGTGGTCCAGGGTAGATGAACCTTGTCTATCTAAAGTTTAGATAGACAAATCTCCTGCTTGCCTCTCAAATTTTTTATTGTACTAGCTGCTGTCCCGGAGAAGGCAATGGCAGCTGATGTCCAAGTTTATTCTTAGTACGTCCCCGTATCTGAGGGTGTGTCAAGACACATCAGCTTCCCAAAGGAAAGGATCACAGTCAACACCTAGATACGGGCTGATTGGAAGCGTCCTCTGGCAGTAGCAGAGAAAGTAGGTAGTTGAGCTCCTTCCAAGGAAGAAGAAATTGGGAGATAGGGTGATTTTGTCTGTTTTCTCTGTGCCCTGCCCAAGTGTATAGTTGCAGAGTTCTTCTGCACCTATTAAGAACTGCTTCTTTGTTTACTATAGTTCTATGTTGTGTTAGTTGTTCAGTCACGTCCAACTCTTTGTGATCCCATGAACTGTAGCCTCTGTCCTTGGAATTCTCCAGGCAAGAATACTGGAGTGGTTTGCCATTCCCTTCTCCAGAAGATCTTCCCTACCCAGGGACTGAACCCAGGTCTCCTGTGTTGCAGGCAGATTCTTTACCATCTGAGCCACCAGGGAAGCCCACTATAGTACTATGGGACTTATGAATTCAAACCCCATTGGCTATCAGAGCCAAGAAATCCAGAGGCCCTTCCCCTAGTCAGCAGCCACAAGATCAGGGGTGCCAGATATGAGAACACACTCTTTGGACTGGGCTAAAGAGAGAATGCAGGGAAAGTGTGCAGCATCTCCCCCAGTTTCTGCAGACGAACATAGCCAGCTCCCAAATGCATGAAAAATTAGAAGCCTGACCCTCAGGTAGAAGCTCTTAAAGTATTCAGATAGAGCTTTTTCAGGAAAAGACTAGAAGCAGTTTTTTGCCTCCTCTGTGTTGAACCATGGGGAGAGAGCCATGGTGAGCGCTCGTACCTGTTGACAACTGCTTCTTTGTTTGCTACAGTTTTGTGGGTCTTAGAGATGCAAACCTTGTTGGATTTCAGAGTTAAGTGTTTTGGGAATCTGTCACTCAGATTGGTGTCTTAAAAGTGAGGGGGCCCTAAATATGGGGTCCAAACCCTTAATTCTTCAGGCAGAAGTTTGGAATTGGGGCTTTCCTCTCAGCTGAGGAGGAGAGTGGGGCTTATGGCAAACATGTGTCTCACTCAGCTTTCCTACCTGCGTTGCTGTGGTATTTTCTCATTCACTCAGTATGTAGGAGTCATACACTTGGCCTTTGGATTTCCTTCAGAGGTAATTGCTTCCTGTGCAGTAGCAGAACATTCAGTGAGTCCATGGGAGAAAGGGGTCAGGAGCCTCCTATGCCACCATCTTGATTGACCCCTCTTTCTCTCAGTCTTCTTTTAAAGTGGTTATACTTTTATCTCATTTTATTGACATTATCTGTTTGTACTTAGCCTCCCTAATTTGACTAAATAACCTGAAAGCAAGGAATGTACCTTCATAATTTTCCGTCTGCAGTACCAAATTAGTACAGAGCATATCCAGTCAATAAATGAACAAAGACATAAACCAAATGGAACCAAGAAGCCTAGTAATTATGTAGATAAATAGGTCCCTTCCTTCTGAGTCTTCAAGCATGATATCTGGAAAACAGTTTGAGTGAGATAAATTTTGAGTGAGCGAACTACAGCCACAGTTGCCAAGAAAGCCTTTTTTTATAATTGGAAATAAACCACTAAACAATTTATGTAAGCTCAAGGAGTCTCCTCAAGAGGAATTCCCCCATTGGTCCAGTGGCTAAGACTTCATACTTTCAATGTAGGGAACCCAGGTTTGATCCCTAGCCTGCAACTAAGATCCTGCACCCTGTAACTAAAAAAAAAAAAAAAAAAAAAAAAAAATCCCATATACCATAACTAAGATCCAATCTAATAAATAAATAAACATTTTTTTAAAGTAGTCACTCTGAGAAATAGCTCTGTTTCTTCTTTCATCTCATAAGAAAAACAGTAGGAAGTAAAGATGAAGAGGAACTTTGAAATAAAAAGCCTTATAAAGCAAAAAGAGAACCCCCTCATCTTTTAACTATTGTTCACAAGTTACTTAAAATTTCTAAGAAGGTAAATTAATACCTTTTCTTTTCACAGGTTATGAACAGATAAATGAGACTAGACTGAAGCCATCTATCAACAGAGTCTAAAGTCCAGGTGCTAGAGAAGTTCATGTTCCACACTGATCTTCTGGCCTCAAGCAAAGATTAACCTTGCTATGAAGCTTGGACAATAAATAAAATAACCTATGAAGAATTGGAGTTGGAGTTTATACATATTTTAAGAATATTTATCAACAGATCACCAGCCCAGGTTGGATGCATGAGACAAGTGCTTGGGCCTGGGGCACTGGGAAGACCCAGAGAGATCGGGTAGAGAAGGAGGTGGGAGGGGGGATCAGGATGGGGAATACATGTAAATCCATGGCTGATTCATGTCAATGTATGACAAAAACCACTATAATATTGTAAAGTAATTAGCCCCCAACTAATAAAAAATTAATGGGGAAAAAAAATAAAGTCAACCACTCAGTCAAAAAAAAAAAAAAAAAAGAATATTTATCTCCACTTAAATTTTATACAATTCAAGTAATTTATTTCTTTAGTATTCACATGTCTATTTTAAAATGGCGCTAGTGGTAAAGAACCCGCTTGCCAATGCAGGTAGACTTAAGAGACGTGTGTTCTATCCCTGGGTGGAGAAGATCCCCGGGAGGAAGGCATGGCAACCCACTCCAGTATTCTTGCCTGGAGAATCACATGGACAGAGGAGCCTGGCAGGCTACAGCCCATAGGGTCTCACAGAGTCAGACACAACTGAAGCAACTTAACACGCACAAGGAATAGGGTAGTGTGGTACACACTCCCTCCATTTATGTCTGCATGTGAGGAAGCTTGATTAATTAGTCATTGCTGAGAATGTAGCTAATATTGTTGTCTTAAATCCATTTTGTGTGACCAAGCAGCCTGCAGGGGCTCTGAATTGACTCTAGCCCTAGATAGCACCTTTACAGTCACAAGTAAATGTAAGATGCTGATATGACTCCCCTAGATGCCTTTGGGCTGGCCTTCCTCCTGTGCACCCCTTACATAAGACACCCCACAACCTTCACCAAACTCCTGCTGTTTTTGGTTTGAACTGACCAATCTGGACTTACCCAGGGAACACCATTCCACCTGTAGACCCTGGTAAAAGCATGTGCCCCAGGTCATGCCACGCTCTCTCTGCCTGAATCTTGCCTTGCCCTGCTCAAACGGCCCATTGAGGTATACAGTGCACTGCCTCCAGGACCTGTGAGCGATAAACTTCTCTATTTCAATTCCCTTGTGGTCTTTCTTGAACTGTGGCTCAGCAACCAGACACCCAGGGCTCTACTTAACAAATGCCCATTTAACAAAGTCACAACAGTCATACAAGTACCATTTTCTCCCTGAGGGCAAAGTTCTTAAAATAAAGTGAAGTTGCTCAGTCGTGTCCAACTCTTTGTGACCCCATGGACTGTAGCCTACCAGGTTCCTCCATCCATGGGATTTTCCAGGCAAGAATACTAGAATGGGTTGCCATTTCCTTCTCCAGGAGATCTTCCCGACCCAGGGATTGAACCCGGGTCCCCCGCATTGTAGGCAGATGCTTTATCATCTGAGCCACCTAACCAGCCCCTAAAGGGCTGGCCTTAAAAATCCAATCACTTAGAATAACTGCAAACTTCATGGTAACACTATAGAATTTTGTTTTCATCATTTCCTACAAACAGTTATTATCTTTTTTGTGCCAGTTATTATCTGCTATGTGGAGATATACATAGTATTTACACTGGATACAGTAGAAGACATTTCTGCTCTTGCAGGATTATAGTCTTAAGAAGGAGATGGTCAACAACCAAGTAAACAAGAAAAATGAAATGAAGTAGTGATACCTGACACAAAGAAATAAAAACAGGGCATAGTCTAGACAGAGTCAACAGTCATAGTCGTGTAGACAAAGGGATGGGGACAAGACAGTAAAAGATAAAAAGTAATAGGCAACCAAATATATAATTAGCTTTCCATCGTATCCACTATGTCACTTTCCCAATTGTGTTGAATAATGGAACTTAACAGTTAGGCTCAAACATGCTATTATTTTAACACTTTTTATTTTCCTTTTAGAAATTTTGACGTTTTTTAGACTTACAGTATGTAGACATTATACTTTAAATTCTTCTTGAAGTCAAAGGGTCAGCCTTGTAATTTCTCATTATACTGTGGTATATGGCTTGAGTGCCCAAAGCATTTAGCTTTGACTAATCTGTACCATCTGCAGAGCATATCTGAAGCTTGCATTCTTGAATAAATTTGCATCATTGGCATGTTTTTCAAAAAATAAATATCTGTACTTTTTAAAAGTAGAAAATGGTTTCACAACCTCTTAGAAATTGAGAAGTGATCTTTCTGAAAAATAACTAGCTAGCTTAAATACTGAATCGGGTTTCTCCTAAACAACTTTTCTCTAAATAAAATAATCTTTGCTGTTTTTTTGAAAGTGCTCTTTGACTTTTTTAGGTATAAAAAAGTGAAATTGAAATTTTTTTAGCATCAGTAACTTCTTCTGCCTTTGGTGGCTCAGATGGTAAAGAATCCGCCCGCAATGCAGGAGAGCCAGGCTCAATCCTTGGGTTGGGAAGATCCGTTGGAGAAGGGAATGGATACCCACTCCAGTATTTTTGTCTGGAGAATTCCATAAACAGAGGAGCCTGGAGGGCCACAGTCGATGGGGTTGCAAAGAGTTGGACACTCACTTTTCTCAACTACTTCCATTACCTCAGTTCAGTTCAGTCACTCAGCCATGTCCGACTCTTTGCGACCCCTTGAATTGCAGCATGCCAGGCCTCCCTGTCCATCACCAACTCCCGGAGTTGACTCAAACTCATGCCCATCGAGTCGGTGATGCCATCCAGCCATCTTATCCTCTGTCTTCCCCTCCTCCTCCTGCCCCCAATCCCTCCCATCATCAGGGTCTTTTCCAATGAGTCAACTCTTTGCATGAGGTGGCCAAAGTACTGGAGTTTCAGCTTTAGCATCAGTCCTTCCAATGAACACCCAGGACTGATCTCCTTTAGGAAGGACTGGTTGGATTTCCTTGCAGTCCAAGGGACTCTGAAGAGTCTTCTCCAACACCACAGTTCAAAAGCATCAATTTTTTGGCGCTCAGCTTTCTTCACAGTCCAACTCTCACATCCATACATGACCACTGGAAAAACCATAGCCTTGACTAGATTGGACCTTTGTTGGCAAAGTAATGTCTCTGCTTTATAATATGCTATATAGGTTGCTCATAACTTTCCTTCCAAGGATTAAGCATCTTTTAATTTCATGGCTGCAGTCACCATCTGCAGGTGATTTTGGAGCCCCAAAAACAAAGTCTGACACTGTTTCCACTGTCTCCCATCTATTTCCCATGAGGTGATGGAACCAGATGCCACGATCTTAGTTTTCTGAATGTTAAGCTTTAGCCAACCTTTTTCACTCTCCTCTTTCACTTTCATCAAGAGGCTTTTTAGTTCCTCTTCACTTTCTGCATAAGGGTGGTGTCATCTGCATATATGAGGTTATTGATATTTCTCCCGGCAATCTTGATTCCAGCTTGTGCTTCTTCCAGCCCAGCGTTTCTCATGATGTACTCTGCATATAAGTTATATAAGCAGGGTGACAATATACAGCCTTGATGTACTCCTTTTCCTATTTGGAACCAGTCTGTTGTTCCATGTCCAGTTCTAACTGTTGCTTCCTGACCTGCATACAGGTTTCTCAAGAGGCAGGTCAGGTGGTCTGGTGTTCCCATCTCCTTCAGAATTTTCCACAGTTTATTGTGATCCACACAGTCGAAGGCTTTGGTGTAGTCAATAAAGCAGAAATGATGTTTTTCTAGAACTCTCTTGCTTTTTCAATGATCCAGCGGATATTGGCAATTTGATCTCTGGTTCCTCTGCCTTTTCTAAAACCAGCTTGAACATCTGGAAGTTCTCGGTTCACGTATTGCTGAAGCCTGGCTTGGAGAATTTTGAGCATTAGTTTGCTAGCGTGAGAGATGAGTGCAATTGTTCAGTAGTTTGAGCATTCTTTGGCATTGCCTTTCTTAGGGATTGCAATGAAAACTGACCTTTTCCAGTCCTGTGGTCACTGCTGAGTTTTCCAAATTTGCTGGCATATTGAGTGCAGCACTTTCACAGCATCAGCTTTTAGGATTTGAAATAGCTCAACTGGAATTCCATCACACCCACTAGCTTTGTTCTTAGTGATGCTTTCTAAGGCCCACTTGACTTCACATTCCAGGATGTCTGGCTCTAGGTGAGTGATCACACCATTGTGATTATCTGGGTCATGAAGATCTTTTTTGTACAGTTCTTCTGTATATTCTTGCCACCTCTTCTTAATATCTTCTGCTTCTGTTAGGTCCCTACCATTTCTGTCCTTTATCGAACCCATCTTTGCCTGAAATGTTCCCTTGATATCTCTAATTTTCTTGAAAAGATCTCTACTCTTTCCCATTCTGTTATTTTCCTCTATTTCTTTGCATTGATTGCTGAGGAAGGCTTTCTTATCTCTCCTGGCTATTCTTTGGAACTCTGCATTCAAATGGGAATATCTTTCTTTTTCTCCTTTGTTTTTCACTTCTCTTCTTCTCACAGGTATTTGTAAGGCCGCCTCAGACAACC
>NC_057387.1:31406251-31424072 GCF_019320065.1 Cervus canadensis | reverse complement strand
AGTCCCCTATAATGAAAAGGACATCTTTTTTAGGTGTTAGCTCTAAAAGGTCTTGTAGGTCTTCATAGAACCGTTCAACTTCAGCTTCTTCAGCATTACTGGTTGGGGCATAGGCTTGGATTACCGTGATATTGAATGGTTTGCCTTGGAAACGAACAGAGATCATTCTGTCATTTTTGAGATTGCATCCAAGTACTTCATTTCGGACTCCATTACCTAGACAGCCTCAATTCAGATTCTAGAGCCCCACCTTTTTCTTAATAGGCCCACAGTATCATTTTGTGAAGATTGGAGGAAGAGGCTTGATAAAACAGAAAGAACATTTTATATGAAGTCAGATATTTGCTTATACATTTATTCATTCATTAGTATATGAATATTTATTAAAAATCTTACCATGTGCTGGGCTCTGAGGTAGTGTAGTGGCTAAAAGAGATATGCTCTGTCATCATGAAACTTTTAGTCCAATTCCAGTTTTCTAATATTCTGCCTGAGTAATTCTGAACAAGTTATTTCACCTCTAAAAGCCAGGATTTCCTCATGACTAAAATAAGCAATGTGTAGAAGGGTTGCAGGAGAAGGCAATGGCACCCCACTCTAGTACTCTTGCCTGGAGAATCCCATGGACAGAGGAGCCTGGTAGGCTGCAGTCCATGAGGTCGCTAAGAGTCGGACACGACTGAGCAACTTCACTTTCACTTTTCACTTTCATGCGCTGGAGAAGGAAATGGCAACCCACTTCAGTATTCTTGCCTGGAGAATCCCAGGGACGGGGAGCCTGGTGGGCTGCCGTCTATGGGGTTGCACAGAGTCGGACACGACTGAAGTGACTTAGCAGCAGCAGCAGCAGTAGCAGAAGGGTTACAAGAATTTCAGATACTAGCATAGGCTTAGCACAATGCCTGGCATACAGTGGTTACTTAGTAGATTTCAATAAGGACATCCTACCCGGAGACCCCATATATTCAGATATTTGTTTATTTGTGAGTTGAAATAGTGGCAAAAACCAGGGTTTCAGGAAGTCTAGGTATTAACTCATAGAAAAAGCATTTCAGTTCTAAAGAACAAATAAGATAGTTTCAATTCATTGATTATTTTATTATTGTTTAATTTGTTATACTTATTGGATAGCTGTATTTGTTAGTTTGAACTATTATCTCCAGCTTTTTAATACCTATAAATAAATGATAACTTTAATTCCATAAGGTTGCCACTCACAAATGTGCATTTCCTAGAACAGGACTAACATTGGTTACTATTTTTAATCAATAACAAGAATCCAAGATGACACAAGTTCCTTAGAATCCTCATTAATGGTTTTGGCAATAAATGTTTACTACCACCAATGCTTGTTTCAGAGTCTACCAAAACTACACAGTCAGGACAGGAAGAGTAATTTTTCTTCCTGAGGATAAAAAAATTGAATGTTTCCTTCAAAAAGTTATTTTAATCCATTCTACCAAAATATAGTCAAGGCTATGGTTTTTCCAGTAGTCATGTTTGGATGTGAGAATTGGACTATAAAGAAAGCTGAGCGCCGAAGAATTGATGCTTTTGAAATGTGGTGTTGGAGAATACTCTTGAGAGTCCCTTGGACTGCAAGGAGATCCAACCAGTCCATCCTAAAGGAGATCAGTCCTGGGTATTCATTGGAAGGACTGATGCTGAAGCTGAAACTCCAATACTTTGGCCACCTGATGCGAATAGATGACTCATTGGAAAAGACCCTGATGATGGGAGGGATTGAGGGCAGGAGGAGAAGGGGACGACAGAGGATGAGATGGTTGGATGTCATCACCGACTCAATGGGCATGAGTCTGGGTAAACTCCGGGAGTTGGTGATGGACAGGGAGGCCTGGTGTGCTTCAGTTCATGGGGTCGCAAAGAGTCAGACACAACTGAGTGAGTGAACTGAACCAAAATATAACATAATCATACATTTTCAATCATTAAATTTAAAGTTCCTTGCAAAAATCTTACATATACAGAATCATTATTAAAGATACTTCCTAACACCATACACAAAAATAAATTCAAAATGGATTAAAGACCTAAATGTAAGACTGCAACTATAAAACTCTTAGAGGAAAATGTAGACAGAACACTCTTTGGAAACATAGACAAGATCCTCATTGACCTATATTCTACAGTAATGGAAATAAAAACAAAAATAAACAAGTGGGACCTAATTAAACTTATAGGCTTTTGCAGAGTGAAGGAAACTATAAACAGGATGAAAAGACAACCCTCAGAATGGGAAAACATAATTGCAGTGAAACATCTAAGAAGCGATTAATAATCAAAATATAAAAGCAGCTCATAGCATTCAATATCAAAAACAAACAAACAAACAAACAACCCAAACAAAATGGGTAGAAGATCTAAACAGACATTTTTCCAAAGAAGACATACAGATGGCCAACAAACATGTGAAAAGATTCTCAACATTGCTCATTATTAGAGAAATGAAAATCAAAACTACAATGAGGTATCACCTCACACTGGTCAGAATAGCCATCATCAAAAAATTTGGACACTGTTGGGTAAGGAGAGGGTGGGATGATTTGAGAGAGTAGCGTTGAAACACATACATTTACCATATGTAAAATAGATGGCCAGTGGGAATTTGCTGTATGATGCAGGGAACCCAAATCCTGTGCTCTGTGACAACCTAGAGGGGTGGGATGGGGTGGGAGGGAAGTTCAAGAGGGAGAGGATATATAAATATATATATAACTGATTCATGTTGATATATGGCAGAAACAACAGAATATTATAAAATAATTATCCTCCAATTAAAAATAAAATTTAAAAAATCTACAAACAATAAATGCTGGAGAGGGTATGGAGAAAAAGGAACCCTCTTGTTCTGTTGGTGGAAATGTAGACTGATATAGCCACTGTGGAGAAGAGTATGGAGATTCCTTTTAAAACTAGGAATAAAACTACCATATGACCCAGCAATTCCACTACTGGGTGAATATGCTCAGTTGCTCAGTTGTGTCGACTCTTTGTGACCCCCATGGAGTGTGGCCCACGAGGATCCTCTGTCCATGGAATTTTTCAGGCAATAATACTGGGGTGAACTACCATTTCCTCCTCCAGGGGATCTTTCTGATTCAGGGACCAAACCCACATCTCTTGTATCTCCTGCATTGGCAAGCAGATTCTTTATCGCTGTGCCATGTACACCCTGAGAAAACCGTAACTGAAAAAGATTTGTACCCCAGCTTCCATTGCAGCACTGTTTACAATAGCCAGGACATGGAAGCAACCTCGGTGTCCACTGACAGATGAACGGATAAAGAAGTTGTGGTATGTATATTCAATGGACTATTACTCAGTCATAAAAAAGAAGGAATTTCAGTCAGTTCTAATGACTGAATGCAACTAGAGCCTGTTACATAGAGTGAAGTAAGTCAGAAAGAGAAGAACAAATATTGTATATTAACACATTATATGTGAAATCTAGAAAAATGGTACTGATGAACCTATTTGCAGAACAGGAATAGAAACAAAAACATAGAGAACAGACTTGTAGACACAGTAGGAGAAGGAGAGAGTGGGATGAAGTGAGAGAGTAGCATTGAAATATATACAGTAGTGTACGTAAAAATGGATAGCTAATAGGAAGCTGCTGTATAACACGGGGAGCTCAGCCTCGTATGCTGTCACAACCTAGAAGGGTGGGAGAGAGGTTCAAGAGGGAGGCAACGTATGTACACTTATGGCTGATTCTGTGGAAAGTTCTTAAAGAGATAGGAATGCCAGACCACCTTACCTCCCTCCTGAGAAATCTGTATGCAGGTCAAGAAGCAACAGTTAGAAGTGGATATGGAACAGCAGACTGGTTCCAATATGTCAAAGCTATATACTGTCACCCTACTCATTTAACTTATATGCAGAGTACATCATGTGAAATGCTGGGCTGGATGAAGCACAAGCTGGAATCAAGATTTCCAGGAGAAATATCAATAACCCCAGATATGCAGATGACACCACCCTCATGGCCAAAAGCAAAAAGCAACTAAAGAGCCTCTTGATGAAAGTGAAAGAGGAGAGTGAAAACGTTGGCTTAAAATTCAACATTCAGAACGCTAAGATCATGGCACCCAGTCCCATCACTTCATGACAAATAGAAGCAGAAACAATGGAAACAGTGAAAGACTTTATTTTGGGGGGCTCCAAGATCACTGCAGATGGTGACTGCAGCCATGAAATTAAAAGATGCTTGCTCCTTGGGAGAAAAGCTATGACCAAACTGGACAGCATATTAAAAAGCAGAGACATTACTTTGCCAACAAAGGTCTGTCTAGTCAAAGCTATGGTTTTTCCAGTAGTCATGTATAGATGTGAGAGTTGGACTATAAAGAAAGAGGAGTGCTGAAGAATTGATACTTTTGAACTGTGCTGTTGGAGAAGACTCTTGAGAGTCCCTTGGACTACAAAGAGATCAAACCAGTCCATCCTAAAGGAAATCAGTTCTGAATATTCATTGGGAGGACTGCTGCTGATGCTGAAACTCCGAAACAGGCCACCTGATACGAAGAACTGACTCATTGGAAAAGACCCTGATGCTGGGAAAGAATGCAGGTGGGAGGATAAGGGGATGACAGAGGATAAGATGTTTGGATGGCAGCACTGACTCGATGGACTTGAGTTTGAGTAAGTTCCAGGTGTTGGTGATGGACGGGGAAGCCTGGCGTGCTGCAGTCCATGGGGTCGCAAAAAGTCAGACATGACTGAGTGACTGAACTGAACTGACCTGATGGTTGATTCATGCTGTTGTATGGCAGAAACTAGCACAACATTGTAAAGCAAGTACCCTCCAATTAAAAATAAAAGCTTTTTTAAAAGAATCATAATTAAAGTAGAAGTTTAACACAAAGCAAGGGGAAAGAGATTTCCTCTGAGTTAACTTGGTTTCATGTAATTTTCAAAACAACACGAATTCCCCACCAATATTACTTGGGAAATGCCCATGAGCACTAGTGTCAGGGGATGTTATGGCTTTACCCCCAGAGGGACTAAAGTTTACACAGAGGAAAGAGGTCAAAAGATAGAGTCCAACTTGACTGGCCTCTAAAGGTTCATATGGAAAGACAGCTCCAACTTTGTTTTTGTCAGTTTCACAGGGAGGTATATTTTTGTATAAAAGCAGGATTCCAAATGTCTATGCCAGTTCTATGAATCAAAGGGAATTGGACATTCATTGAGTCTGTGGTCTGGCTCCCTCAAAGTTGAGGTGGAACCCTCTCAGGCACTGACTGGTAAAGCTTACCTATTCTACTGCTGTATACTTTAGTTTTCTGTTTTGAATCTGTCCTTTGCTAGATGAGGTCAGGGATAACAATCCCCTAGCATACTAAATCAGTTATCAGTTTAGAAAGAAAATCCAACTTTTGTCTGTCTGGTTGACCAACTGTTCATCTGAATTAATCAGCAGCTAGCAAGAGGCAACAGGTCTTATCAATAAACCAAATGTTGGCTGAATTGTTTGGTTAATTCATTGACTACCAAATTCCCTTTCAGACAGTGCCTGAATCGTTATGTCTTCCCTTGCTTTTTTGTTAGTGGAAACTACAGAGCCTCTGATTATTTACTGAATATTTGTGTTTTTACTTTGCTTTGTGATAAGCCTCTTCTCTTTCCCACAAGCTTGCGTCATATACGTCCTGGGGGAATGGACTGCTTTCCAATTAGGAAAAATATTCAGTGATTTTAGTCTCCTTTAATTGTCTTTATAAGTTGTTTTCATTGAACATCTCCAAATGAAGATGTCTTCCTAAGAGAGCACAGTAACTGGGCTGGCATAATTGAGAGGAAGGAGGGTATGGAAAAGAAAGAGAGAAGAGGAGAGGAGGGAGAGAAAGTGTCACCATTTATTAAGCACTTACTTTGGACCCAGCTCTGGGGCAGCGTGAATTACAGACCTATTTTGTGAGTTGGGCTTGTGGCTCTAGGGTCCAGCAGCATGCATGAGCAGAGTTAATGCAGGAGCATGTTAGCAGAGTCCACAATATTTCCATTAATATATATCTTTTATTTCCCCACTTCTGCTGAGGTGATAGAGGGAGAGATAGCAGTTGCCTATTAGGGTTTGGGGCAGGGAGTTAGTATCATCTCTCTACTGCCCTTAAAAACCTCATCTGCACAGACCTGGAGGCAACAGAGTGGCTCTTTCCTGAAAGGTTATAAAGTGTTTTTGCTCACATATATCTGTGATTGATATGTGGCTTCCCAGGTGGCCCTAGTAGTAAAGAGCCTGCCTGCCAATGCAGGAGACTTTAGAGACACAGGTTCAATCCCTGGGTCGGGAAGATGCCCCGGAGGAGGGCACGGCAATACATTCCAGTGTTCTTGCCTGGAGAATCCCTTGGACAGAGGGACCTGGTGGCCCCTAGGGTCTCAAGGAGTCAGACATGACTGAGGCAAGTTAACGTCCACAGTGCATCTGTGGTTGAGCAGGAACTTGAATCCAGGCCTGTTTAGTTCTAGAACCTGTGCCCTTAATCAGGCTTCACTGCCTTTCTAGCCAGTTCTCTCATATGTCTCACCTGCTTTCTGTTTTCTCTCAAGCCTTCCTGCACTGCAATAAGATATAGCAGCAGTCCTATAATTGCCTGGTAGTGGGAAAGTAGTAATTCCCTGTGCAGGTATCCAAAAACTGTTAATTTGTTTAAGGTAACAGGTTAACCTGATTTTTTTTTTAAGATTATAAAGAAAAGACATAAAGGTAGCAGTGCAAAAGCAAGTCCAGGAGACAGGTAGAGGTTATGAGAGTCTGTGACCCCTTAAGGGATGGTTCCCTCACCAACCAACAAAGCAAGCCTCACCTTCCCAGAAGTTAAAACTTGGATGAGAGGCTTCCTTGTAGGACTGTTTCTTTTCCCACCTCAGTGAGATAATGTAAACTTGCCTGTGTACCCAAGCCCCATGAGAGGCAGTGTTCATGGTTAGGAGTGGGGAATCCAGAACAAGTCTGAATCTCATCTCTGCCATTTTCAAACTGATGACCATGGTTAAGTTATTTAGTTTCCCTGTGATACCATTTGGAAAGTAAAGATAATAAGAGTATTCACAACATAGGGTTGCTGTGATGATTAAGTGGGTTACATATTTTCAGCCCTTAGGACAGTGTCTGGGATCAAGCCCTGTCAACATCATTAGCAACAGCATCCAGGAGTTTGCTTGTATTCTCTCAGAGCCAAAGCCCTCTCTCTGAGATCTCAGGCTGTTATTTAAGCTTTTCAGGGAACTGAGTGGAGTTTTCTCTCATGCTCTACTCAATGGGCTCAGCCTGAGTTGCCCGTTACTGGGCATCCTCTGGGTACCAGGACTTTCTGTCCATGCAGATTCCAAGTTTGTTCTAAGAGCCCTTTGAAAAGCTGGAGCCAGATCTCCAAAGAATGGTACCTAGGACGCTGGATCGATTTTAAAATGGGATTAAAGTATTGAAGGCTTTTGTATGATAAGAGTTAGCAGGACGAGCGTAACTACTAACACAATTATAGGCACACACACTGCAGGTTGTGACAAAAGAAATGGATGTGTTGTCAATGCTCCCTTCAAAGTAAGGGCAATTCCTTGGTAAATTTAAATAATGTTGACAGTCCTGAATAGCCAGACAGTTCCCAATCTTTGTACATATATTCTTTTTGCACATTCTAGGCACATGTGAGGGGCTTCCCAGGTGGCCCAGGGGTAAAGAACCTGCCTGCCAAGCAGGAAACAAGGGTTTGATACCTGGGTCAGGAAGATCCCCTGAAGAAGGAAATGGCAACCCACTCCAGTATTCCTGCCTGGAGAATTTCATGGACGGAGGAGCCTGGAGGGCTATAGTCCATGGGGTCACAAAATAGTCAGATACGACTTAGTGACTAAGCACAAACAAAATAGGCACATGTTAAGTTCTGCTACCACTCTGTATCCCATTTTACAGATGAGAAACTAGGTCTCAGAGAATTTTAACAGCTTGTTCAAAGTCTGACTCATAAAGCAGAGCTCCAGGCTTTGTTTAGGACTCTCTGGTTACTCATGATACCTACCTCATGATTAAGCTCACACAGTGCTTTTTGATTCTGCATGTGTGTTAGGAATAGTAAAGTGGCTTCAGTCTTAGACCTTGTCTGTGGACAGCAGTACTTGGGGAGGGGGGCAGGTTCTGTGTCTGTCCTGAACTTTGCTTGGACAAAGACAGAAATGAGGAGCAAAATTAGGCTACTTATCTCACTCAAAAGAACTTGAGGGTATTGTGTTGTTGGTTGGTTGCATAAAGTGCCTTAGGCTACCTGGTTCTGAAACTTCTTTTCCCATTTACTGCAGCCCCATATTTTTTAAAATGTCAACAGTTTAATTTTTATTTTGTCTATTCAAAATTGTGAAAGAAAGCACTCTTGCCTTTGTGTTACATCAGCATCAAAGAACTTGAAACCTCACATTCACATGCTTTTTTCTCTTGCTAGCACTGTGGAAATCAAAGCAGAAATAAGAGACTTAACTTTCAATTCACTAAGAAGTTAAAAGGAGGGGAATATATGGTCGCTGTGATGAGACCTCTTTCTCTAAAGATAAACAGTGCTTGAGGAGAAAGGAGAGGGTTCTCCATCCCAGGCCCTCGATTCTCTACATTCTGTCCAAGAGTTCACAGATCTTCTGAAGTGTACCTGCCTTCCTTTTAAATCTTTCTTTTTTCCATAACTCTCCAGGCTAACATAGTATATTCAAGATAAGCACAGAGCAGGCAACTTTCCTTTCTTTCTTTCTTTATTTTTTTCCTCCCTCCTCTTTTTACTTTTCTTCGCCTTCTCCTGGTTCCTGCTTTCATGAAAGCCCGAGGTTGCTCCTGATGAGGTAAAGATACAGATAGGAGAAGGGGTCACAAGTTCTTATTGAAGATTCTTTTCTTTCCCATTTCGGATCTTGGAAAAAAAAGAAAACACTCCTTCACCCAGATAAAAAAAAAATCTTCCGAAAACCTGAGTGGGGAATGAAAAGCATCCACTGTCCGTCCATGCTCCATGTGTAAGTTACAACTTTCTGCACGTTGAATGTTTTATCACTCATTCAGGGAGGCCATGCCATGGTGACCCTGCCCTGGGAAAACCAAACAGTAGTGGAATTTGTGCTTAAAGGATTCTCTTCCATCCCAGAGCTAAATATTTTTCTCTTTATGATGTTTTTAGTTTTATATATCTTAATTATTTCTGGAAACACCCTCATTGTCCTGCTAGTTTTATTCAGCCGTCCCCTCCACACCCCCATGTACTTCTTCCTGGTCAATTTGTCCTTCCTAGAGATGTGGTATACATCCAACATTGTCCCCAAGATGCTGCTGATTATCCTAGCCAGACGGAAGACTATCTCTGTGGCTGGCTGCCTGGCACAGTTCTACTTCTTTGGCTCCCTGGCTGCAACAGAGTGCCTCTTGCTTGCTGTGATGTCCTATGACCGCTACCTGGCCGTCTGCCAACCTCTCCACTATCCCATTCTCATGACTGGCCCCTTCTGCATTAGGCTGGCTGCCAGCTCTTGGCTCTGCTGCTTCCTTCTCACAACAATCACGATGGTCCCACTGTCTAGACTAACCTTCTGCAGACCCAGTGAAATTGATCACTTCTTTTGTGACTTCGCCCCTCTGGTCCATCTCTCCTGCATGGACACCTCACTGACTGAGACGATTGCCTATGCCACCTCTTCGGCAGTGACTCTGATCCCATTTCTCTTCATCACAGCCTCCTACTCCTGCATTCTTGCTGCTATCCTAAGAATTCCATCTGGCACTGGCCGGCAAAAGGCCTTTTCTACGTGCTCCTCCCACCTCACCGTGGTCATGGTGTTTTACGGGACACTGATTGCCACATACCTTGTACCCTCAGCCAACTCTTCCCAACTCTTGCGCAAAGGATTTTCTCTGCTCTATACCATCCTAACACCGATGTTCAACCCCATCATCTATAGCCTGAGAAACAGAGACATCCATGAAGCCCTGAAGAAGTGCTTGAGTAAGAAGCCAGGTTTCCTTAGATGATGAAAAAAGGAAAATAGTTATATTTGTCTAATAGTTTATTAACTGGACTGAGTAATTTGGTTTCTACATGAAAGGCAACAGCCTAAATCAATAGCTACCAAAGACTAATGACCTGTGAGTATAGCTGAGGCCACTGCTAAATTCTGAAAGCCTCAGGTGAGCTGGTATCCTGGGAATGATTTAAACAGTTCAGATTCTTCTTCATTATCTTCAGTAGACCTGGATCCTTGTGTAAAAACTTATCTCCAAGATGAGCTGATAAGACTGGTCACAATTCATTCAAATATTCACAGAGGGTCTACTATGTTCAAGGTATTGTATGAAATGTAAGTACAAAATAAAGAAAAATAGAATCAGTCCCTGCTCTCACTAAACTCACAGTATCTAGGGGAAAGGCAAACATTAATCAAATAATCAATGTAAAACTACATATATAAATATAAAATTACACTTATGATTCAAAATTTTAAATGAAATAAATGGTTTTTTACAAGGGACTTCTCTGTACCTAAGACTCTGAGCTATCAATGCAGGGGGCCCAGATTTGATGCCTGGTTAGGGAACTAGATCTTTCATGCCACAAATAAAGATTGAAGATCTTGTGTGCCACAATTCTGCCCTAGGGCAGCCTAAATAAATAAAATACTTAATAATAAAATGACTACTACTTATCTGTTAGAATGACCAATGTCCAGAACACAGACAACACCAATGAGGATATGGAGCAACAGGAACTCTTATTCCTTGCTGGTGGGAATACAAAACAGTACAAATGCTTTGAAAGACAGTTTGGAAGTTTCTTACAAAACTGAACATACTTTTGATATGACTCAGCAATCATACTCCTAGGTATTTACCCAAATAAGTTGAAAGCCTGTGTTTACACACAAAAAACTGCACATTTATAGCAATTTTATTTATAATTGCCAAAACTTGGAAGCATCCAAGTCCTTCCACAGATGAATGGAAAAATAAACTGTGGTATATAGACAATGGAATATTATTTAGTGCTAAAAAGAAATGAGTTATCAAGCCATAAAAATATAATATATGGAGGAATCTTAGATGCATATTACTAAGTAAAATAAGTCAATCTGAAAAGGCTATATGGCATTTTACCCCAATTGTACCACGTTGTGAAAAAGGCACAACTTTGGATACAGTAAAAAAAAAAAAAAATCAGTGGCTACCAGAGCTTAAGGTTTGAGGGAGGAATAAATAGGCACAGCCCAAAGGATTTTTAGGGTAGTGGAACTGTTCTTTGCGCTACTTCAATGGTGGATATATGTCATTATATGTTTGTCAAAACCAGTAGAATGTACAATACCAAGAATGAATCCTAATGTAAATTATAGACCTTGAGTGATCATGATGTATTGATGTATATTCATTGATTGTGATACATGTACCAGGCTGTTGTGGGATGTTGATAGTGGGGGTGGCTATGAAAGTGTGGGGAAAGGGGGATGAATGAGAAATCTCTGTACTTTCCACTCAATTTTGCTCAGAACCTAAAATTATTCTAAAAATACACTTAATAAAAATAATAGCAGTAATAATTATAAAGTGTTAATTATATATCAAGAATATGGAACTTTAATTCCTTTCTCTGGAATAATTTGGCTTAAGCAAAGCATTTACTAATCCTTTGCACTCAAGATTTAGAAGTGGGAAATAAAGATTTGGGGAAATGAGGGCTCAGTAGAGGACCCATGATGAATCTGTGGTGCTCCATCTCCTCTGTTATTATGGTGGCAGACTCAGTTGAAGCTGGAGCTTTGTATTTGAGTTTCAACTCTTCCTGTCATGCTCCTGTCTGCACTTGCTCCTCCTCTTGCTGACACATGTTCTCAGTACTTAGAAACATAGGGCGTGGTGGGCATGTGTTCTTGCCCTGAGCAACTCTAAAGAGCTGAGTTGACTTCAGAGTAGAAAAGCTGAGATCAGCATTGCACACTCAGTTGCTGCCTGCCTTCTTTTCTGGCTCTTGCAAATTAGGCTCCCCTAATTGAGGATAAGATTATCTCTTGTCTAAACTTTCTTTTTAAGAGTTCTTCCTTTTTTAAGTGAAGAGATTGTGTTCACTATGCATGGGAGTTAACTCAAAACCGTGGTTGGGAAACAACAGATGCAAGACTGGGTATCTCCAAACATTCTCAGATTTTGCTTTATAAAGAGAGAATTGCCCTCCTCTTGCTCCTCTTGTAAACTAAGAAAATATTGTGAGATCATCTGAGGGTACTCCTGGTGAAAGTATAGCTTGTCAGCTTTCATTTATCCACAGGTGACTCATCTGCAGCAGATGTTAGTGTCAGATTAGCTCTGCAGGAAGTTTAGTAGGAGAGCAGGTACTTGTGTCGTGGGAAAGTTTTTAATTCTAGCTCTGCCACTTTCTTGCAGTGTGCTTTTGGTAAGTTACCTAAACTCACTGATTCTAGCCTTTTTCATCTGTAAAGGAGGAAATGCCATGCCCATCTCACACTGTCCCTAAGTGCACTGTTTGGCCCATAGCAAGTGCTCAGTAAATGGTAGCTCTCGTAACTCTTTCTCTAGATTCTGTACCCAATCTCAGACAAAATTATTATGTAGTAGAAATTCATTTTTTATATTATGAAGTAATAAATATTCAGAATGTTTAAGGCCCAGAGAGAATGTATGGACTATCCAACATTTTTTTTTTTTTTTTACAAAAAGTGATCTCCTGGTGGATTAAGTGGACTTTCCCTGGGCAACACAGACTAGAATCTAGCAATTCTATATCTGAGTCCAGGCCTCTCTCCCGTGTACCACACTACCTACCAACTCAGTGACTTTTCTTCTTACCTGGGGACACATAAGGAGCACTCCTGTACACGCCAGCATCACTGGTTATATTCAGCAAAAAGAGTGTGTAGTATATCACAGCACATGACAGAGCCATGGAAGTCCTCCTCCAGCCCCAAGACCCACATTGCACCTGCTATAAGCCTGCAACTCCAATCAGGTAACAAAGCCTCAGGATGTTTGCGGCCAGCACTATTGCCCTCAGCTGGGAGAAACTTCCCCACAGTTTCTTCTGTAGGAAGCCATATCTCCCAGTCTCTCAGATGGGGAAGGGGAGATATTGATGGTAGAACTGGCTTCTTTTTTCGACTGAGGCATGACAATGAAACATGAAGCCTGAGGAGTCTCCAAGTTAGTGAGGGTTGCAGGACTGAAGCAGCCTCAGCCCTGGTCCCTCAACTGAAAACAAGCCCCTGCACTGGCGAGGAACCCAGGGGTCTGATCTCACTCAGACCAGTAGTTTTCTGACCTTAGAGTTGGACAAAGGTGCCTGAGAAGCCACAAAAAGAAGGAAGAAGATGAGCAGTCTCTGAGACCCACCCCTGTGCTTACCGAGCAGCTCTTTTTATGTATCTTATTTATTGCTGTTCCATTTAAAGCTTCATTTGAATAAAGGCTTATGCTGCTAAATATGTGTTCACACATACACACACATTTTTTTATTTAAACAAGACCTTTCCTATCTTATAGCTTCCCTTATTTTCCCTGCTGGAAAAAATGTACAAAAAGATGAAGGTCATGTTTGGATTAGTTTTATGTCCTATAAAGTCAATGACACTTGGTGTGCACTGAGAGGACAAGATGGAGAAAATATTTAGAGGAGACTACACCTTCTAGGATGATGGGCTTCTGCAGCAAATTTTATGTGTTAGCTACCTGCACTGTAGTTTTAAGCCTCTGAATCTTCGTAACTGCCTCTTACAAGGCTGAGTCTCAAAGCAACCCTTGCCAGTGACTTTCCTAGGTTTATGAGGGAGGCCTGTCTTTGTGCAACACTGAACACCTCCAGGTAGCATGACCACACCCTGTCATATTTGTACCTTTAGACTCAGGAGTGGGCTGGTCTGCAAAAAGAGCCTCTTGTCACCTGCAGTCTTAGATTCCTTCTGAGAAGAAATGAAGGGAAGGCTACACAATGAGCTTTAAGTTTCTGATTCTTGTCCCAGGGCTATGCAGGCCTTTACTGATGGATAGGAGGGATATAGATGTACAGACAAGACCAGATGGAGTTAGGAGAGAAGATAACCACTATTGCAATCACAGGGAGTAACTGTGTTTCCATAGAGACCTATTACCTTGCTCTCTCTGAGCTCAGGCAGGAGGACAAGTCCATCTAGTCCATATAATCTTGGTGGTTTCTCCCTGGTCCATATTTGTGTGAGCTTAAAGAATATGGGACCTCAATAAGAGAGAGTCACAACTTTCAGGCAGAAATCAAGAGTCTTTAGCACACGTGGTCCACTTTTGTGCACCCTTCTGGGGTCTGACCATCCCCCTAATGACTGAAGGAGTGGATGATTGTGGTATCTGCTGAGCTCTTTCCTAGCTGAGACACCTGGGAAAGTCTCTTCAGCACATTAGGTCTTATGCTCTAAATCTGAAAAATCTGGAAGATATACCAGGAGTGATCTAAGGAATATGCTGAGGGTAGCAACTAACATTCATATCATACTTTAAATTTTATAAAGCTCTTCCACATAGCTTCTTATTTGATTCTCATTTGGCCATGAAGTAGAAATGATCTGCACAGAATAGATGAAGAAACTGATTCAAAGATGTTAAATGACTTAAAGCATCTCTCTGAGTGCCTTCTAGTTTCCAACGCTCTGTTATTTCCTTTACAGCATATTCCTAGCTCTGAGTCCCATAATTCAGTTCTTCTCCTTGGGATATGTGCTACAAACTGAAAGTGTTCCCCAAATGCATACATTGAAACATAATCCCCAATGTGATGGTATTAGTAGAAGGGGACTTTGGGAAGTACTTAGGTCATGAGGGTGGGACACTCATGAATGGGATTAGTGGCCTTATGAAAGAGATCCCAGGGCTCTCCATCTCTCTCTTGAGCCTTGTAAGGACACAGGAAGGAAATGACAACCTATCAATCAGGAAGCAAGTTCTCACCAGATACCAAACCTACTAGTGCCTTGATCTTAGACTTCCCAGCCTCCAGAATCATGAGAAATTAATTTCTGTTGTTAATAAGCTACCAAATCTATGGTATTCTTGTTAGAGCAGACTGAATGTACTAAGACATTCTTTTTTTTTTTTTTTCTCCCACAGAGTTCAAAAGTCTGTTCTGTATTTCTGTGCTAAGACATTCTTTTTTAATTTTTAAATTTATTTTTTATTGAGATAACATTGGTTTATGTGCTAAGTCATTTTAGTTCTGTCTGACTCTTTGCAATCCTATGGACTATAGCCCACCAGGTTCCTCTATCCCTGGGATTTTCCAGGCAAGAATAGTAGAGTCAGTAGCCATGCCCTCCTCCAGGAAATCTTCCTGACCCAGAAATTGAACCAGCATCTAATTATGTCTTCTGCGTTGGCAGGCAGGTTCTTTATCACTAATGCCACCTGGGAAGCACCAACATTGGTTTATAATACTATATAACTTTTGTGGGTACAACAATGTATTTCTACTTCTACAATTTCTACTTCTACTTCTCCTATTTTTCCTAGGGCCTAAATCAAGTAGCCACAATATATCACAGACATTATGTTAAAAAGTGCCAAACTATTTGGCATGTAGTATCTGGGACAGTGATGCCAGTAGGGGGCTGCTGTAGATGAAAGTTTGCCAATCCAGGCCACATTGGATTAAGTCTCAAAGGAAAGGCATATCATTGTTGGTTATTGTAGCCATAATAAAAAAAAAAAATACTGCCTACCCTCAGCTCGAGGATTCTGTCTGTATTTGCCTCATATCTCTATAGTGTTTATTTTCTAATAATAAAAACAGATTAACTCATTAAAAAAAAAGCCTAAATGAGAACCTAATAATTTCTCCATGGTTATGTGAGGTTTTGCTCATTCAGGAGGCGTTTTGACAGGTACTTCTGCTTGATAACGAAGCATCCATATTTTGTATTCCAACTCCATGTCTGACCAACTGCAAGTGTCCTAAATTCCTGGGTTCCATTATCACCTATGATGCTGGATCAATATCATTCACTGAGAAAACCAAGATATGAGTCTGACCTTCGCTAAATCCCTTCTCCAATTTAGTTTTTTTTTTTTTTTAAGTTTTTAAGCAGTCTCCTGGATTATTTAACAATGTGGTCTGCCCTGACATTGTTTTGTTCTCCATTTTTTTCCCTTGTTTCTCCAAATGGATAGTAAACATCTAATGGTTGGAAATGACATTAGTTCTCAATGAAATCTTGTAGGTTTGGGTCTGAGTGGGTTTACAATCCCCTATCCTTTTCTGACTACCAGGGACAGTTGCCTTTGGTGGTGGAACACTTGGATTAGCCTTTCACAGTAGGATGACAGAGAGGAGTACATTAAAGAAAATGTTTTCTTAATTAAAATGATCATTATTTCTGCTATGAAGAACTCTAGTCTTGACTAGACTCTATGCTCTAGTGTCCTGATATTCCTTAAGTTCTCTCTTTTTTTCTGCTGCATAATCCTTTTTTATGGGGTATTTTTGAGGCTTCCCCCATTGCTCAGTGGTAAAGACTCCACCTGCAATGAAGGATACATGGGTTCAGTCCCCGGGTTGGAAAGATCCCCGGGGGGAGGAGATGACAACCCATTCCTGTATCTTGCCTGGGAAATCCAATGGACAGAGGAGACTGGTGGGCTATAGTCCATGAGGTCACAAAACAGTTGAATACAACTTAGTGACTAAACAACAAAAACAATAATTTAAAAGACTGAGTGGTTGATAATTCTGACATAGTTCTTAAGGCCCAGGATGGAGCTGCTCTTGCCCCAAGCACCACGTCAGCACACTGAAGTTTTTTTTTATAACTTTTGTATTCTTGTAAATGCTTTGCTTGACCAGTCAACACATCAACTGTAGGTGCTATAATTACTTCCTTGTTCCTTCTCACCCCAATCAAGGTTGACCTATGTGGCCACAGTCAATCAGATATTTTCTCTTTTTCTCTTCCTTCCTTTTTATTTTCTGTTCTATAAAAACTTTCTGCCTTCTGTCCCATTTTGCAGTTCTCTGAATGGAGACCGTCTACTTTATGAAGTGTTAGATAAAGTTTGTCCTTGTCACCTAAATTGTCTTCCTTAATCATCATTAACAATAACATGTGGCAGTATGTGACAGACAGTAACCTAAAAGGATGCCTTGTTTCTGACTTGGGCAACTGAGAGTTTAGTCAAGCTTTCCATGAGATAGTAATGGGGGTGGTAGGGGTGGAGAGCAGGCTGAGTGGGAGGTTGCTAAGTTTACTAAGCTGAATTTTGGATGCTGTACTTGAGGTGCCTATGTGGCGCTCAAATGAGAGACCAGGTTGTACATAGGGATGTGCCTCTTTGACACAGAGAGATAGTAATGAAAGCCATCAAGAGGTCTTTCCTCAATTACTCCACTACAGGGGCTTGTCAATATGACAGCAGTCCCAGGTGAGGGGCAGTGATTTCTCAGAGCAATGCCAGCTGAAGAGAGGAGAGTTTTTAACAGCTTTTCCTGAAGTATAGTTACACTGAAAAATAGTTTCCTGAGAAATCTTTCTCTATCCCTCTCTCTCTCCCACGTACACACACACTGTTCTATGATCAAGCAAATTTGGGGAAATCTACATATTTAGAGAATGTTAAGAGAATATTGGGCTTCCATGGTAGGTCAGCTGGTAAAGAATCTGCCTGCAATGTAGGAGACCCCAGTTGGATTCTTGGGTCGGGGAGTTCCCCTGGAGAATGCATAGGCTACCCACTCCAGCATTCTTGGGCTTCCCTGGTGGCTCAGATGGAAGAATCCACCTGCAATGCAGGAGACCTGGGCTT
>NC_057387.1:31344489-31406151 GCF_019320065.1 Cervus canadensis | reverse complement strand
ACACACACACTGTTCTATGATCAAGCAAATTTGGGGAAATCTACATATTTAGAGAATGTTAAGAGAATATTGGGCTTCCATGGTAGGTCAGCTGGTAAAGAATCTGCCTGCAATGTAGGAGACCCCAGTTGGATTCTTGGGTCAGGGAGTTCCCCTGGAGAATGCATAGGCTACCCACTCCAGCATTCTTGGGCTTCCCTGGTGGCTCAGATGGAAGAATCCACCTGCAATGCAGGAGACCTGGGCTTGATCCCTGGGTTGGGAAGATCCCCTGAAGGAGGGTGCAGCAACCCACTCCACTATTCTTTCCTGGAGAATCCCCATGGACAGAGGAGCCTGGTGGACTACAGTCCGTGGGGTCACAAAGACTCAGACACGACTAAGTGACTAAGCACACACACACACACAAGAGAACACTAAAGACTGACAAGACAGTTTGCAGTCAAATCTTTTCTTCTTTAACTCAGTTTTCCCCATAAGCCAACCCTGCTCAGAAGTTACACTAGAATTTTAAAGTCTCAGGGTGAGGGAAGATAGTAATTATTGGATGTTACTGGTAATAAGCTGAAGCTGAGAGGTAGAGATTCTCTCAATATCTCACAGTTAACACAAATAAAGCTGGGACTGAAACCCAGATCTTGGGACTCTGAATCTGGGGCTCTCTCTACTAATCAAATCAATTCTACTAGTGCCCTTGAACTGTGCCTTGGAGTCTGCCCCTGACAATATACTTACGTAAGGGCAGTCCACCTTCTGAGACATGGAAGTCTGAAAGTAGTGACTCAATCAAACTTGAGACTACAAAGCTTCTGGAAGGTGGCCAGAGGGAAAATGGGGAGAAGGTGAAGTGGCTTAGGAGAAATTCCTAATTCTCACTCCTAGAAACTTCTCAAAATATTGATTCTTGGGTTCCATTCCTGTCTGTCTACCTAACTGGGACTGAATCAGTATGGTGGGCTCAGGTATACTTATTCTTGAGCAGATCCACAGGTAATTCTGAGGTGTCATTTTGATTGAGAAACGCTGCCCTTTTCTACACAAAAGTCAATGTCAGATCACTCCAGAACCCACCAGTTCTCACAGATTCCTGCCTGAATCAACTTGGTCTTCAAGTTTTCCTGTTTTTCATGGAAACTGGTTTAGATATTTGGGTGAGCTGTGAGAGAAGGTGTCTGAAAAGTCACAGAGGAAGGATCGCATTTCTGAGGTTAAAGAGGGCGGGCCCAGCCTCACTTCCTCCCTCTCCTCATCTGGGCTTCCTGTCGTCACAGTGTGATCACATTTATTCCCCCTTCACTTCTCCTTTTACACAAATAGCCCTGACATCCGTGTTACCAGTCTTGTCTTGGCGCTTCATTGATAATCACCAATTCTGCCTAAAGGAGAGAGGAAAAGCGCCTGCTTAAAGGTAAGATTGGTGACATTTGAATTTGGCTTGAAAGGAGAGAACTGAACCATATTATGTGGGCTAAGGTATCTTCGTAGGAGTCTCTGTTTATCTCTCTAGTAAACTGTGAACTTTCATGAGGCTTTTGCAAATGTCTACTGAAGGTAGTAAAATTATCAGCAAGATCCTAGTGGCCCTCAAAAGGCAATCTGGCCAGAAAGAGTTTCAGTTAACTGGATTCCAATTATTTGATGGGTCATGGTTTTCATGTGCTTAAATTGCTTCAGAACTTGAACTTCTCTGTCTGGTCATTACTGATGACTAGAGCCACTTGTGTGAAATGAAACTGGAAGATTTCCTACTTGATCTGGTCTTTAGAAGATTGGTCTTGTAATTTTAAAGTGAGCAGAGAACCAACAGCTAGAACTATTCTAAAAGGAAGCTGGGCGATTAAGATCTTCGTAATTTGAGAAATTTTCAAAAGTAAAGTTAGTGACTCCTCAGAGATACTAAACAGAAGGACTGTGATTAATCTTAATGCCCAGCTCAGAGTCAAGGACACAGGTTTCAGGAGGTAAAAGATAGACATCACTAAGAGCTGCTTAGATTAGTTGTTTTAAAAGAGCAGGAAGAGCACTGTGATCCTCAGGATTCCCCCAAATAAACTTATCCTTAGTATTCAATGGGCTTCCCTGGTGACTCAGATGGTAAAGAATCTACCTGCAGCATGAGAAACCTGGGTCTGATCCCTTGGTCAGGAAGATCCCCTGGAGAAGAGAATGGCTACCCACTCTAGTATTCTTGCCTGGAGAATTCCATGGACAGAGGAGCCTGGCGGGCTACAGTCCACAGCATCGCAAAGAGTCAGACACGACTGAGCAACTAATGCTTTCCCTTAGTATTCAAAACAAGAATATTGATAAATATAATATGACATGTACCAAATCTGGATGACTTGGAAAACAAAATGATATTGCAAGGATTTCTAATTCGGGCCCCATAAATAATGACTGTGGTATTATGGACTCAGAAAGTGATGGCCAAGCTTCATTCCTGGCTTTCTGTAACCACTATAGTCGCTGGGGGTCAGATTACCACAAGGAACTCTAGGTGAAAGCTTTTCTCCTTCCAAGATCTGCAAGAATCATACAGGGAATGGAAAGGAAAGTTCTGTAGAACCACACTCATCCACCTAATGATGAGGCATGGGAATGGGGCAAAGGGCTATAGATTCTATAAGCATCTCAGGGGTTATTGACCTTTGAATTTCAAAATAAAGACCAGACTTTGTAATGAATTAATTTAATAATCAGATGTTAAGCACACCCTAGGCCCAGGTATTATGCCTGGTAGGGGCAAGAGGTGGGGGGGTGGGGAGGGTAATAGAAAGAACGTACTTGTCCTGCAAACAGTTTTGCCCTTAAGGAACTCCCTTGGGAGATAAGAAATATCAGATATGCTTGCAAAGGAACAGAACTGAACAAAACAGAATCTTAGCTGCTGGCTAAACAAAGTTTTGCTTTCTCAATCTCCACTGGAATCTGCACTATTTTGAAATTGTGGTTAAATTAGAGCAGAGGCTGAACTGTAGCATGATTTCCTGTGATGTTTCCTGTGTGGGCCAATTAAGAGTATTTAGCCTTGAAATAAGAGAATTAGACACCTTTAAATCAGCAAGGAATTAGTCAAAGCCCAGCCTTTCACCTTTCACATCTACTACTACCTAAATGACCTCACATTTGGTAATTGACAAGAGGCACACACTGGAAACCTCAAACTCTATTGGTCTTTAGCTTCTTATGACTTCAGATTGATTTTTGACTGTCCAGGGGGCTTCAGACTAGCACGTGAAGTCTGTTTACCTTCCTCACTCCTATCTTGCAACAGACCAGGAGTTAGGGATGTGCTAAGCACGGGAGACACAGGAATAACTGATGTGGTATTTGTAGAGTAGCATGAGGACAGTCACAGCAATATACAAATGTAACACAATATAATCTTTTCTCTAATGGAACAATCCTGTGCACAAAATGTAGGAGGAGTTTAGGAGTGTGCCCAAGACTCCCTGGGAGAGATGATTGCTCAGGTTCATTTTCAAGAAAGGATGAATTTGCTATGGGGACTAGGGGTAACAGCATTTCAAACGGAATGTACAAACTCAAAGAAATGTGAATGCCCAGGCATGTTAGAAATGAGAGTAAGCAAATGAGACTGGAGTGTAACAAGCCAAGGTTGCAGGACCACAAGAAGTAGGAAATCTTTTCTACTTGGTTCTAGAACTCCAGAACCTAAAATGGAAGGGAAGCTCACTAGCCAGGCGAGTTTCAAGCTAGCCACAGACAGAGTTATGCCTGAAATATCCACTTGACAGACTTGATGGAATAGAGGTTGAAATGAGGATGAGAGGCAGATTTCTTCCTCCTTGACCTAGGTTTTCCCCCTGGATTTTAGTGAAGGGTGGAGCTTTTCTGCAAGGTTACAGCCATTCTCTCTCTTTCAGCTTCTGTTTCCGGAAATGCTGTGTTGATTTACTTACAGCGGTTTGGTTTACTTTCCTGAATTAGTCAGCACACAGTACTTCCTGTACCGAGTGAGTGTCCAGTTTGAGCAGATCACCCTGGGCCTAGCGGCTGGATACCTGGCTTCAGGAAGGCCCAGGACCCAGCTGCCACATCAGGTGCAGAGCACTGAAACAAATGCAGAGATATTAGATGGTCGTGCTGAGTGGGCCTCCAGGGTGGTCTCTGGGGCACAGAACAAAAGGACTGCAACTGGAGGCTGGGTGGTCAGTTTGGGAAAGTTGTCTGGAAGTAGGCTTTCAGAAAGAGGAAGACAATGCATTTACAAAGCGAGTGTGTGGGCACTCGGAGGGGAGGCTATGCATTTCTGTGTTGGGATACAGAGGCAAGTCCTCTCTTCATTTCCTACTTCACGGTAGAGTTCCCACTGCAGCAGTAGCATCAATACATCATAGCTATGGCCAAAAGTTGTTCCGCCACAGTGATACATTGCTATAACAATTTAAAATAAATGTGATATATTCCAAGTGTTAGAATGTTGATACTTAAAGGGAACTTAGAGATTATATAAATGCTCAAATAAAATGTCAACTCATAGTGAGAGCCCAGTTTTGCTACCATAACACTCCAATCTGCGTATTTTTTAGGTCAAGCAATTTGTTCAAAATCACAAAATTACCTAACTAGTTATCTAGAATGTTTCTTGATTCTCTAAGAAATGTTTTTTTTTTCTCCACACTACACCCTTTTCTTTCAGACTTATTAAATAGGCATCAATGAACTGTGTTATTTGTTCACATAAAGAAATTTCCAGTGTGTTTTAACATAGGCAGACATGAGAATACAACTCAATAAATCCTAAAGATCTGAAATCAATAGGCTAGCAAGTCAAATATTTAACTTGCCAAACTTTTTTGACATTTTATATTTCAGAACTTGATGGAGAAATAAAGGTAAGAAATGATTTTGATATTGCACATGTTTTAAAATTTGTTGAGGTAAATTTGATCTTATGGCTTCATATTTATTCTATATCAGGGACAACTAGAAGTATAAAGAATTGCCCCATGGTTTATTCTTCTGAAAATAACTATTGTAGAATCTCAATATTTATACCACGAGGGGCTAAAACTAAAATGATTTCAAGATCAGAATTCCTTAGATCATTTACTTACATTCAACTTTTTATTTCACTTTTTATTTTGACAAAAATTTGTACTTAGAGAAAAGTTACAAAAACAATTCCAAGAATTTCTGAACCCCCTTCATTCAGATTTCTCAAATATTAACATTTTATCACATTTTTAAAAATCTTTCTCCAGTTTTCTCATTTGAGAGCAATTGCTGACATGATATCTTTCCCCCTTAATGGTTTAGGGTGTATAAAAACAAAATCCTTTTCTTATATATCCACTTTACAATTACCAAAATCAGGATTTTTAACACTGATATAATACTATTACCACTCCATAGATTTTATTCAGTTCAGTTCAGTCACTCAGTTGTGTCCGACTCTTTGCATGACTCTTTCCCATGAATCGCAGCACTCCAGGCCTCCCTGTCCATCACCAACTCCCATAGTCTACTCAAACCCTTGTCCATCGAGTCGGTGATGCCATCCAGCAATCTCATCCTCTGTCGTCCCCTTCTCCTCCTGCCCCCAATTCCTCCCAGCATCAGGGTCTTCTCCAATGAGTCAACTCTTCGCATGAGGTGGCCAAAGTATTGGAGTTTCAGCTTCAGCATCAGTCCTTCCAATGAACACCCAGGACTGATCTCCTTTAGGATGGACTGGTTGGATCTCCTTGCAGTCCGAGGGACTCTCAAGAGTCTTCTCCAACACCACAGTTCAAAAGCATCAATTTTTCGGTGCTCAGCTTTCTTCACAGTCCAACTCTCACATCCATACATGACTACTGGAACAACCATAGCCTTGACTAGACGAACTTTTGTTGGCAAAGTAATGTCATTGCTTTTTCATATGCTATCTAGTTTGGTCATAACTTTCCTTCCAAGGAGTAAGCATCTTTTAATTTCATGGCTGCAATCACCATCTGCAGTGATTTTGGAGTCCCCCAAAATAAAGTCTGACACTGTTTCCACTGTTTCCCCATCTATCTGCCATGAAGTGATGGGACCATTTGCCATGATCTTAGTTTTCTGAATGTTGAGCTTTAAGCCAACTTCACTCTCCTCCTTCACTTTCATCAAGAGGCTTTTTGTTTCTCTTCACTTTCTGCCATAAGGGTGGTGTCATCTGCATATCTGAGGTTATTGATATTTCTCCCGGCAATATTGATTCCAGTTTGTGCTTCTTCCAGCCCAGCGTTTCTCATGATGTACTATGCATATAAGATAAATAAGCAGGGTGACAATATACAGCCTTGACGTACTCCTTTTCCTATTTGGAACCAGTCTGTTGTTCCATGTCCAGTTCTCACTGTTGCTTCCTGACCTGCATACAGGTTTCTCAAGAGACAGGTCAGATGGTCTGGTATTCCCATCTCTTTAAGAATTATTAAATTCCCCCAATTGCCCCACTAATACTCTTCTTTTCTTTCTTTTCATTTTTTCCTGTTGGAGTTTAATTGTTTTACAATGGTGTGTTAGCTTCTACTGTACAATGAAGTGAATCAGCTATTTGTATACATTTATCCTCTACCTTTTGGCCCACTAATATTCTATATTGTTGTTGTTTGGTCGCTAAGTTGTGTCCAACTCTTTATGAGAGTTGCAGCCTTAAGCTGCAGCACACCAGGCTTCCCTGTCCTTCTCTATCTCCCAGAGTTTGCTCAAATGCATGTCCATTGAGCTGGTGATGCCATCCAACTATTTTATCCTCTGTCGCCCTCTTCTCCTCCTGCCCTGAATCTTTTCCTGAATCTTTTCCATGGTCTTTTCCAATGAAAATACATCATCAGTTCAGTTCAGTTCAGTCACTCAGTCGTGTCTGACTCTTTGCAACCCCACGAATCGCAGCACTGCAGGCCTCCCTGTCCATCACCGACTCCCGGAGTTTACTCAAACTCACGTCCATCGAGTTGGTGATGCCATCCAGCCATCTCATCCTCTGTCGTCCCCTTCTCCTCCTCACCCCAATCCCTCCCAGCATCAGAGTCTTTTCCAATGAGTCAATTCTTCGCATGAGGTGGCCAAAGTATTGGAGTTTCAGCTTCAGCATCAGTCCTTCCAATGAAAACCCAGGACTGATCTCCTTTAGGATGGACTGGTTGGATTTCCTTGCAGTCCAAGGGACTCTCAAGAGTCTTCTCCAACACCACAGTTCAAAAGCATCATAGTTATGGCCAAAAGTTGTTGGTCAAGGTATTGGAGCTTCAGCTTCAGCCTCAGTCCTTCCAGTAAATATTCAGGGTTGATTTCCTTTAAGATTGACTGGTTTGATCTCCTTGCAGTCCAAAGGACTCTACAGAGTCTTCTCCAGCAACACAATTTGAAAGCATCAGTTCTTCTGTGTTCAACCTTCTTTATGATCCAACTCTCACATCCATACGTGACTATTGGAAACCATAGCTTTGACTATATGGACCTTTGCTGGCAGAGTCGTATCTCTGCTTCTTAATATGCTGTCTAGGTTTGTCACAGCTTTCCTTCCAAGGAGCAAGAGTCTTTTAATTTCACGGCTGCAGTCACCATCCACAGTGATTTTGGAGTCCAAGAAAAAATCTTTAACTGCTTCCACTTTTCCCCCATCTATTTGCCATTAAGTGATGGGGCTGGATACCATGATCTTAGTTTTTTTAATGTTGAGTTTTAAGCTAGCTTTTTTGCTCTCCTTTCACATTCATAATGAAGCTTTTTAGTTCCTCTTTGTTTTCTGCCATAAGGGTGGTGTCATCTGCGTATCTGAGGTTATTGATATTTCTCTGGGTAATCTTGATTGCAGTGTGTGCAATCCAGCCTGGCATTTCACATGATGTACTCTGCACATAAGTTAAATAAGTAGGGTGACAATACACAGCCTTGACGTACTCCTTTCCCAATTTGGAACCAGTCTATTGTTCCATGTCCTGTTCTAACTGTTGCTTCTTTAGCTGCTTACAGATTTCTCAGGAGACAGGTCAGGTGGTCTTTAAGAATTTTTCACAGTTGGTTGTGATCCACACAGTCAAAGGCATTAGCATAGTCAGGGAAGCAGAAGTAGATGATTTTCTGGAATTCCCTTGCTTTCTCTATGACCCAACAATTGGTAGCAATATGATCTCTGGTTCCTCTGCCTTTTCTAAATCCAGCTTTTACATCTGGAAGTTCTTGGTTCCTGTACTGCTGAAGCCTAACTTGAAGAATTTTGAGCATTATCTTGCTAGCACATGAAATGAGTGCAACTGTGTAGTAGTTTGAACATTCTTTGGCATTGCTGTTCTTTGCCATTGGGATCTCTGACCATACATTGCTTTTAAGTATCATTTTTGTAATTTTCTCCTATCTGGAATTGTTCCTGAGTCTTTCTTTGTTTCATTACATTGATGTTCTTGAAGACTACTGGCAAATATTTTCTAGATTGTCTCTCTATTTTGGTTTGTCTGATGTTTCCTCATGACTAGATTCAAGCTATTCCAACTTTTGACAAGAATACTTATAGAAATAGCTTTCATAATCTCACAGAGAGTCTTGCCCACTGTGGACATAGCTTGCTGAACACACCATGGAGAAGTCTCTAGGACAGGGACCCTCTGCATCAAAATTCTACATATTTTACGCTAAGGAAAGAGAACTACTAGTCCATTGACTCTGGAGCAGTTGTAGCTGTTTTATGTAACTGTTACAGTTTTGAGAGTCACCTTGTTATATAGGTCCTGTCTCAGCTCAGCCACTAGGATCATATGTGGTTTTTCTGTTGAGTGATGACCTTGCTAAGCTCCCAAATGGAGGAAACCGAGACCCCAAGATCATCTGGATTTGTGTTCCTCTTTTGCTTCTATTCTCTTTGCTTCTTCCTTCTTTCTCTCTTTTATAAATCACAAATTCCTCTCCCTGGAGAGCAGCCTTGATAGGAAATTTTCACCAGAATACAATTTAAGGAAAGAATAAGCTGACAGACACATTCTTTTGACAAAGTGATATAGACACGAGAAGAAATTAATGCATAAAGTTGATGGTTTGATTTGATTTGATTTGAGTAACACCCCTCCACCTAAAACTGCTTATTACTCTGTAAATAGACATACTTGCAAACCCACATCCTACATCAGCCTCTGCTCACAGGGGTTCAAACTGAAAAAAATGGAAAGAGTCCTCTTGGAGGTTCATCACATTGCAGGGAGGAAATTGAATGGTGAAGTAGGAGATGAGTACCCAGACCATGGGACAATGGAAGGAATGCGGGCTTGGGAGGATGAAAGACCTTGGTCTATGCCCTGTCTTTGTTGATTATTAGCTGCGTGATCTTATGCTGGTTACATAGGCTGTCTGAGTCTTGGACTTCCTGTTTGAAAAGTGGGGCTAAATTTATAAATAAAATTTATTTATGAACATTTTGCAGGATTTGAAGAACTATATCATTTATCTAAATTTATTTTGTCATGAGGGTCATAATTTGAGAGCACTTATGGAGAACAGATTTCCTCTCTTATTTAGAAAAACACTTGTGTTAGTTATGGCCCCAGTGATGAATCAAAGACCTCCACAGACTCTGTGTAGGAATAAACGGGAAACCAATAATTACTTGCTGGATACCACATTCTTCTACGTAAATTGTCAAATAGATCTGTATATTTAAAAAAATGTCTGGGAAGATATTCACCAAAAATGTTAAAGGTGGTTATCTCTGGGATGTGGGGTTGCAGAGATTTTGTTTCCTTTTTTGTATTCTCTATATTGTTTGAATTCTTTTTTTTTTAAACAAGAGCACACAAAACTTAAAACAAAGATATTTACAAAAAATGAAACAGACAAAGGATTACTAAAAGGACTTCTGGCACCTAATGTATTTTATTCCTCAAGATCTAGCAGAAATTTCAGTCACCTTTAAGAATGGACTGTTAAGGAAGTTCTAGATTTGATCTTTCCTCAGTTTTCACTGAACCAGGCAGTCTGATACTGAGCCACCCAGGAAATATTATCTCATTTAGCCAATAAGGTATGAATTATTGTATCACCACTTTAAAGAAGAAGAAATTGGGAAAGTCAGAGAGGTTAAGGAAATTGCCTGGGGCCATACTTATGGTAAGCACCAATGTTAGAATTCAAAACTAAGCCTCCCCGAGTCCAGTACTAGAGTTTGCCAAACTATGTTCCATGGAATGCAATCTTCTCTGAGATGTTAATAAGTAATCTGTAATACACGAATGGGTTTGTAGGTATACAAGTAGACATTTCTCTTAGAGACCCACAATGTACATTAGTACATAACAGTTTTCTCAGAAGTTGATCAGAAAAAAAAAACTTCATTGTTTTATGTTTAATTTTATTTAATCTCACTTCTTAAATGGTTGACCATAGATTCCTCTCACTCCCTATGGTTTTGCTTGTTTTTGTTTTAGGAATACTTACTAACATCTCATAAATATAGTAGTCTAACACCAAAGCTGTCTTGGGTGTATCCAAATTGAACTTGAATCAGATAAGGCTGGAGAGCAAGAACTGATACTTTCTTGGGACTCCTGTCTGACCATAGCCACTTCTAGGCTTGATTAGATTCAAGACTATATTTGATGACCTATTAGTATGGGTCAGAGAAAAAAGAGAGATTGAACTAGAAATTAATGGGACAGTTTATCAGCCCAAGGGTTCGTTGCTTGGTGAAAACTAAAGGGTGAACTTCCTTCCTGTCCTCCACGTTGGGTGTGGGAGGTACCACACCTAACTGCAGTTCAGTCACAGAGGTTTCCTGGAAGCTGACGTCAGGGACTTTCTTCACAGGACCACATGAGTCACAGATTTTGACTGCAGAAGAGTGTCGGTTTTTCCAGTGGGGTTGGCAGGGGTGGTAACTCCATAACTGACTAGCCAAAGTAAAAAAAAGAAAGAGGAAAGAGGTGGCACTCTCTCTGTGAAAACTGGGATCTTTATTGAATACAGTAAAAGTATTAAAAATCTTCACAAAATGGGCAGTTTTTCTCCTTTAATTCAGTGCAAGACTACGTGGAAAATCAGGGAAGGAGAAAGAGATTCTCTTTCCTGTCTGTGAAGGAAAGGATCAGTGGGGATATCCCCCGGTTTGTGGGCACCTCATTAGTGGGTGCTCTGTGGACAATTAGATTACAGGTCCTGAAGCAGCTGTCACAGGATCTGAAGATATTGGACACGAGGTGACTCTAGGAGGCACCTGGCCTTCTGGGTCAGTTATTTTCTCATGTCCAGAAGATTAGTTTGGTGGCACAGTAAACCTCAAGTCCAAAGCTCGTCACTCTACAGTGTCATGTTCATTCCACTCCACCAGATTATTCAGAATTAATGAGCAAAATTCCAGTCATTTGTTCTTTCAACAATCTCACTTTTTTAGTGTAATCAGTTACTGTGTTAAGACTCAAGGATTCAAGGATGAATAAACTACCTGCTACCCTCAAGGAGCTGACATTCTAGTGAGCTGAGTCTTGGAATGATGAGTAACTAATCAAATTATGGGGTCAGAGGAAAAGAAAGGGGCAAATTCCAATAAAGTGCCACTGAACAAAAGAAAGAAAGAAAGCACAGAGAAAAGTATCCAACATTACTTGCTAGATTTTAGAGTATAAGCCTCAGAATGTTGCTATGAATTTGGAGAGATGGAGAAGAGGAAATTAGGAAGGGTCTTTTGACATACATATACACACAGAAAACCATGACTACAAGCATTGTAAAGCAAATATATTTCAACACACACACACACACAAACTCAAACAGATAAAGAAAAATGAAGTTGTAAGTTTTCCTCAAAATTAAAAAAAAAAACAACAAATCATCACTATAATCAAAGTAGCAAATATAGTCACCACTCACAAAAGATTATGCCTGGTCTTTTGTGATCCCTGCCTCTTGTTCTTCCCTGCTCTATTTACCCCCACTGTCATACTCCTCTACCCTAGGGAATCACTCATCTGCTTTCTGCTCTTATAGTTTTCATTTTCTAAAATTTTATATACTCTAATCACACAATAGGTACTCCTTTTTGGCTAACTTCTTTCAGTCACCTTAATCATTTGGAGATTCACCTACATTCTAACATGTATCAACAGTTCCTTCTTTTTATTCCCAAGTAGTATACTATTATATAATTTTACCACCATTTATTCATCCATTCATCCATTGTTAGAACTTTAGGCTGTAGATTAGCTTCCTGGACCTGATTCCAATATATATGTGTGTGGCAGCTTTTCCAAACCAGCAAGCAATTCTTGGATACTAGCAGAGTGTCCAATAATTCAACTCAATTCTAACAATGTCTACCCAGAAATAGAATCAGATTCCACAAGCAAAGGGCTCAGTCCCACAAGGCTGCCTTCCACTTAAAATACCAGCCCCAAGTCCAAGTGTTACCCAAGCTTCAGACCTACCTATTTCCTATAAGTCAGAGGTTCCCATAACCCCATCCTCGTGTTCAACTAATTTACCTAAAGGGCTCACAGAACTCAGAAGAATCCATTTACTCACTAGACTACTGCTTTAATACAAACAATAGGTAATGTCAGATGAAGAGATACATAGGATGAAGTCTTAACAATAGGACTTTCTGTACATATGAAGCTTGGAGCCAGAATGATAGCATATAAAAATGTTCTGGTTCTCCCCTAAGTGGAAGTTTTCTGAACTCCTCCTTCTTTGTTTTTGGAGGCATGATTGACTAATTCACTTGGTGATTGATTCAACCTCTATTCCCCTCTCCCCTCCTTGAAAATCAAGGAATGAGACTGTAAGTTTCAATCCTCTATTCACAGTTGGTTCTCCTGGCAACTAGGCTCTATCCTTGGGTACTTTGCAAAGTTCACCTTCATAAAAAATACATGCCCTCCATGATCTTAGCAGTACTATTTATGATAGTCAGGACATGGAAGCAACCTAAATGTCTATCAACAGACAAATGGATAAAGAAGATGTGGCACATGATACAATGGAATATTATTCAGCCACAAAAAAGAATGAAATAATGCCACTTGTGACAACTTGAATGGACCTCAGTTCAGTTCAGTAACTCAGTCGTATCCGACTCTTTGTGACCCCATGGACTACAGCATGCTAGGCTTCCCTGTCCATCACCAACTCCTGGAACTTGCTCAGACTCATGTCCATCTCCAACTATCTCATCCTCTGTTGTTCCCTTCTCCTCCTACCTTTAATCTTTCCCAGCATCAGGGTCTCTTCCAATGAGTCAGTTCTTTGCATCAGGTGGCCAAAGTATTGGAGTTTCAGCTTCAGCATCAGTCTTTCCAGTGAATATTCAGTACTGATTTCCTTGAGGATAGACTGGTTTGATCACCATGCAGTCCAAGGGACTCTCAAAAGTCTTCTCCAACACCACAGTTCAAAAAGCATCAATTCTTCAGCACTCCACTTTCTTTATAGTCCAGTTCTCACATCCATACATGACCACTGGAAAAACCATAGCTTTGACTAGACAGACCTTTGTTGGTAAAGTAATGTCTCTGCTTTTTCATATGCAGTCTAGGTTGATCATAGCTTTTCTTCCAAGGAGCAAGCATCTTATAATTTCATGGCTGCAGTCACCATCTGCAGTGATTTTGGAGCTTAAGAAACTCTATCACTCTTTCCATTGTTTCCCCATCTATTTGCCTTGAAGTGATAGGACTGGATGCCATGATCTTAGTTTTCTGAATGTTGACCTTTAAGCCAACTTTTTCCACTCTCCTTCACTTTCATCAAGAGGCTCTTTAGTTCTTCTTCACTTTCTGCCATAAAAGTGGTGTCATTTGCATATCTGAGGTTATTGATATTTCTCCTGGCAATCTTGATTCCAGCTTGTGCTTCATCCAGTCCAGCATTTCTCATGATATACTCTGCATATAAGTTAAATAATCAGGGTGACAATATACAGCCTGATGTACTCCTTTCCCAATTTGGAACCAGTCTGTTGTTCCATGTCCAGTTTTAACTGTTGCTTTTTGACCTGCATATAGATTTCTCAGAAGGCAGGTAAGGTGGTCTGGTATTCTCGTCTCTTTCAGAATTTTCCACAGTTTGTTGTGATCCATACAGTCAAAGGCTTTGGCGTAGTCAATAAAGCAAAAGTAGATGTTTTTCTGGAGCTCTCTTGCTTTTTCAATGACCAAACAGATGTTAGCAATTTGATCTCTGGTTCCTCTGCCTTTTCTAAATCCAGCTTGAACATCTGGAAGTTCACAGTTCACATACTGTTGAAGCCTGGCTTGTAGAATTTTGAGCATTACTTTGCTAGCATGTGAGATGAGTGCAATTGTGCGGTAGTTTGAACATTCTTTGAAAAGTTTGTTTTCTATGTCTATGAATCTGTTTCTCCTTTGGAAATAAGTTAGTTTATATCATTTTAAAAAAAATATTTCACGTAAGAGTGATATCTAGGTTATTTGTCTTTCTCTGTCTTATTTACTTCACTTAATATGATACAGTCAGGGAAATGAGAGAGATAAATTAGTAGTTTTGGATTAACATATATACACTACTATATATAGAATAGGTAAACAACAGGAAATTACTATTAGCATAAGGAACTCTACTCAATATCTTATAATAATGGAAAATAAACTGAAAGAAAAAATATATATCATAACTGAATCAGTTTGCTGTACATGTAAAACTAAAACAATGTTGTAAATTAACTATATGTCAATAAAAAATAAGTCACCTTCATTAACATTAACCCAGTTGTGGCAGTAAAGGCTTGTTATGAATAGCAAGATACCTTTATGGTTCTGAATTATTTTCAGGAATTGAGGATGAGAGACCAAATATTATATATCAAAAAATGTTTTGATTGTTCTTAGTGCTCAGTGAATTCCCAAGAGTTTTGGGAGCTGTGAGCCAGAAACTATGGATGAAGACCAAATGTTTCTGAGAAATATATTTTAGTTATCATAATATGTTTCTTATAAATCACAATATCACAGGTTGTTTCCAGTTTGTGGCTATCAAATCCCAAAGAACAGCACTAAATGCTATGGAAATTCAAAGATTTTCAGCTGGATTGATAAAGGAGGTAACATTCTAATGGACACATTGAAATGAGTGTAGTCCTTTTGGGCAGCTAACCCTTGATTATGAGGCCTGGAAAACACTCAAATCCATGTTAATAAGCATGGATTCCATTTGCCAAATACTGGATGTATATCAGTCTCTGTGATAAGGTGATTTAATCCTCACTTCTACCCTGTGAGGTATAAGTATTATCCCATTTTACATAGGAATAAATTGTGACTAGAAATGTTAAGCAGGTTTCCAAATCTCATATATCTGTTTGGTGGTCTATGTGAGAGTTGAAATCAAATTTTACTTCAAAGTCTGTGTAGTAAATCATCACACTTTTTTAAAATTAATTTTTATTGGAATATAGTTACTTTAAAATGTTGTATTAGTTTCTACTGTATAGCAAGATGCATGAGCTATACATGTATATATATGTGTATAAATAGCCTCTCTTTTTTGGATTTCCTTCCCATTTAGGTCACAACAAGGCTCTGAGTAGAGTTATTTGAGGTATACAGTAGGTTCTCATTAGTTGTCTATTTTATACACAGTATTAATAGTGTATATATATTAAAAAATAAATTTAAAAAAAGCAAAAAAAAAAAAATAGTGTATATATGTTAGTCCCAATCTCCCAATTCATCCCACCCTCACCTTTCCCCTCTTGGTGCCCATACTTTTGCCCCCTATATCTGTGTCTCTATTTCTGCTTTGCAAATAAGATCATCTATACCATTTTTCTAGATTCCACATATATGCATTAGTATATGATATTTGTTTTTCTCTTTCTGACTTACTTCATTCTGTTTGACAGTTTCTAGGTCCATCTATGTCTCTACAAATGACCCGGTTTTATTCCTTTTTGTGGCTGAGTAATATTCTGTTGTATATATGGACTACAACTTTTTTATTCATTCCTCTGTTGATGGACATTTAGGTTGCTACCATGTTCTGACTATTGTAGTACTGTGGCAGTGAACACTGGGGTGCATGTGTCTTTTGGAATTATGATTTTTTCTGAGTATATGCCAGTAGTGGGATTGCTGGGTTATATAGCAGTTCTATTTTAGTTTTTAAAGGAATCTTTGTACTCCCTAACACCACACACAAAAATAAGCACAAAATAGATTAAAGGCCTGAATATAAGATAAAAAATGAAAGTTGCTCAGTCTTGTCCAACTCTTTGCGACCCCATGGACTGTAGTCCATGAAATTCTCCAGGCCAGAATACTGGAGTGGGTAGCCATTCCCTTCTCCAGGAGATCTTCCCAACCCAGGGATCAAACCCAGGTCTGCTGCATTGCAGGCTGATTCTTTACCAGCTGAGCCCCAAGGGAAGCCCTGAATGTAAGGCCAGATACTATAAAACCCTTAGGCTTATTTACAGCCTAAATGAACTATCCCTTAAGATCATGTGATTTCTGGGCATCTTGACACTGCAAGGACAGTATGATGGATTATAAAAGCAATCTGTGAACTAGAAAAGGCATAGTTATATTGGGAGAAAAACAATAAATTGACATTCTGCTTTATGTATCAGTCTTAGGTACAGCTTTTAAATATGAGTCCCTCTATATAACCTCATTAATTCTGAAAGAAAATTAAAAATTGTGTATCTGGATCTCTAGAATAGAGGACCAGACTTTGAATATTGATGTCCTCTACTGAAAAATGAAATTATATTTTTAAAAAATTCAAGCTCTCATTGCTAATCTCTTTTCATGTCTTCACTGGATATTTGTTGGTCAGTTTTATCTCTGTTGTAAGACTGACATTCTCTGGAAGATAGTTATTGCTTAGTAATGGTTGTATCTCCCACAGCACCTAGAACAGAAAGCACCATATATATTTCTTTGGTAAAAGAATGACTAAGGCATAGGTATGCTCCCTCCACTTTCATGTAGGGAAGTTCATAGACCAAATGTAGAGTGTATATGCATCTCAGGGTATTTAAGAAACTGGTGGATAAAGTCACTGACCTTCCCAGATGATTGACCAGATTATCCCTGATCCCCCAGATGCCTGCTTTGTGTCACTGTAATTCACCCTCCTCTAAGAATGGCTTTACTACTTACTTCTAGAGTGCTTAATTCAATGTTAAGCACCCTGGCTTGCTGAACTGAAGCAAAAGTGAGTGTCCAAGATGAGATAATTGGTACCTCAATTCAGAGACTAAAAAAGCAAGAAATCTGGGGAAACTTTCCAGAGAAGATTCACAGCTCAAACTCACAGTGATGCTGGAGACCCTTGAACCCTGGGCATTTGTGTCCTCTGATCTCTGGTGCCACTTTGCAGAGTCAGGTCACTCACTTCCTCTCTTCTTCCTTCTACTTTTTAGGGCAAGAATATCTCAAGCATGGGCATGAGTAGCTTGAAATTGCTGAAGTATGTCCTGTTTTTCTTCAATTTGATCTTTTGGGTAAGTATGTCTCTTCTGAGCATGGTTAGGCTCACCTCTTCCTAGCTACACTCTACTTCTCTCTCCTCTCCTGAAGAGCCTGGTGTGGAGTGCAATTCATGCATGCAAAGGTCATGTGCAGTACACCCAGCCTAAGAAGAAGGGAATGATAATTTTCTCCCCTCTTCCCATCCTGCCATAAGAAAAGCCTGCATGCAACCTGGGCTGGTGATCTGTTTCACCCTAGATAATATACATGTTTCGATGCTGTTCTCTTGAAACATCCCACCCTCGCCTTCTCCCACAGAGTCCAAAATTCTGTTCTGTACATCTGTGTCTGTTTTTCTGTTTTGCATATAGGGTTATTGTTACCATCTTTCTAAATTCCATATATATGTGTTAGTATACTGTATTGATCTTTATCTTTCTGGCTTACTTCACTCTGTATAATGGGCTCCAGTTTCATCCAATGAGGCAAGTGCTTGGGCCTGGTGCACTGGGAAGACCCAGAGGAATTGGGTGGAGAGGGAGGTGGGAGTGGGGATCGGGATGGGGAATACATGTAAATCCATGGCTGATTCATGTCAATGTATGACAAAAACCACTACAATATTGTAAAGTAATTAGCCTTCAACTAATAAAAATAAATGGAAAAAAAAAAAAAGAAAAGCCTGCAAAATTGAAAGACACCAGTGCGGTTGGTGATGCTGTTTCTCTGGGCGCTTTAGATTATTACTGCTCACTGCTGACATCTATGGGTGAAAAACCTAAGATTCTACACTCCCTGTATTGAATGCCTCTTTTTTTCTTGCTCCCCTGACCTCAACCCTGAATCCTTGGAAAAAATAGCTGATCGAAAGAGGGTTTCACTATATTAAGGCTTCCCTGGTGACGCAGACAGTAAAGAATCTGCCTGCAATGCTGGAGGCCAAGGTTCAATCCCTGTGTCATGAAGATCCCCTGGAGAAGGGAATGACAATCCATTCCGGTATTCTTGTCTGGAGAATCCTGTGGATAGATAGAGGAGCTTGGGGGAGGTGGAAGGTGGTGTATAACCCATGGGGTCACAAAGAGCTGGACACAACTGAGAGACTAACACTTTCACTTTCACTATATCAGATTTAGCAATTGAATTTCAGACATAGGATGAGTTGTTACTCATGTTTCTATGAGAAGATTCTTAAAAGTTTGGCTTCTCTAGTTTTCTGCCAAGAAAGATGAACTTCTCAACCAGTGTATTCTCTTTACAAAGGGAAGACCACATATAAGCAGTTGAGCCAGTAAGGAGTAGGGATCTGAATCATGAAGATCTAAAAAAAGGAGTAGGAATCTGAATCATGAAGATACTGTGTTATCCATAGGAATGACCATTTTGATATCTGATATGGATAGGATGAGGTATGTGTGGGACATCACAGGGTATGCCTTTTTTTTTAGGCACTTGGAGAAATTTGGGTAAAGAGTTTATTGGCTAGAGCCAAGCGAAAAAATGACTCTAGTGTCAGGTAAGTGGGTATGAGGAGATATTTAAGAACCACCTTGCATTTCAGAATGTTACGTGATTCTTCTTTTCAGTTCTGTGGCTGTTGCATTTTGGGCTTTGGGATCTACCTCCTGATCCACAGCAAGTTTGGAGTACTCTTCCATAACCTCCCCTCTCTCACGCTGGGCAATGTGCTTGTCATTGTGGGTTCCATCATCATGGTGGTTGCCTTCCTGGGATGCATGGGATCCATCAAGGAGAATAAATGCCTGCTTATGTCGGTGAGTGACTCTCACAGCTGATGTGCCTCAGTGGGGGAGGTGGGCATGATGTCTTAAACCACAGGCAAGATGTTTTCTGGTAGCTCATCTATTAGTGCAAATAAATTGTTGGACCATGAAGTTGGCACCTCAGCTCAGTCCAGTCTGTCTAGGCCCAGAGAGGGATAAATAGGAAAAGATATCACTGTCCTCCTTAGTATCCATTTTACACTGTTAATGATGACCCTTATCGTTATAATTTGCATTCATAGCTTTTTATTTATTCTTTATGTATGGTTGAAATCAAGAGTCATCCATCTACCTAAATCTTCCTCGCATTAGTATATATTTCCAGGATCTGACTTAGAGTCATTAACTGGTGGAAAATCTAGTCTCTAGATTCTTCTGAGTATTGTGACCCTTCTAAGATGGCAGAGGATACATATGTATCTCAAATCTGTACTAGCTACACCACAGTGTGAGTGACCCAGCTGGGTGAGAGCCTATGCTGAGGCCATTGAGCTCTAACGTGAGAGATGCTAGAGCTTTTCACTTTCTTCCTGTCAGCTAACTAGCCTCAGGAGCACCTTTAGATTTAGGCTTTGCCTATAAGCTCTATGAAAGAAGAGTTTCTTGTTTCTCTGGTGTGCCCACACAGAGCTCGATAATAAAGCACCACTCTATCCATAAATATAGGTTCCCAATCACTTTTCTTCTTCCTCAAGTCATGTGGTTAATCTTCTTTCCTTTATGTGTTAAACTGGAGCCAAAAGATAGAATAAGAAAGTCCTTGTTCTCAGACAGTCCCCAGACTATTAGCAAAAGATGGAAGATAATAGACTTGGGGAAAAGGTTTTGAGTAATAAGAGTTTGTTTTGGGGTAAAACAATGAAAGAAAATGAAAAAGTGAAAATGTGTTTGCTGTTAAGTATGATTAGTACAAACATCTAAAATTGGAGATAAATATGAGTGAAGATCATGATTAGAGCACCTCTTCTCCCTGTCTGTACAGGGCTCCTCTCAACCTCTATTATCATCTTCCTCCACCCTATAATAGCCTTCTGCTTGCAGAAAAAACCAGGCCCCAAACTCTGAAGACACATGATTTAGCTTACCAGTCTTTTGCTCAACTGTTTCAGCTAGCTAATGCCAAAACTGCTTCACTGATTCAACAAATGGTAATCCATATTCACTATGCACCTGGAACTCAATAAACACAATGGGAAGAAGAGGGAAAAGCTGGAAGACAGCTGATCTGCCCTCTAGAGTCTTGAAGTCTGATTGTAGGAAAAGAACAGATATTCTTCACAAAACATGAAAAAGCCTATGAAAGCTTGAGTAGGTGGGAACTCCTGCCCATGTATAGAGATCTGCCTTTATGCTGCCAGGGTAGAGTGGGAGTGGGGGAGGAGCTGGCTTCATTGTTGTGAGCATCTCTTTGCTTTGCCCCAGTTCTTTGTCCTGCTGCTGATTATCCTCCTTGCTGAGGTGATCTTGGCCATCCTGCTCTTTGTGTACGAACAGAAGGTAAGTTACAGAAAACACAATTCATTGTTGGATTGCTAAGAGTGGGGGGGGGTGTGGGGAAGAGAAGTTGGCACAAGTAAGTCCTATGATAGATCTAGAGTCAAAGTGGAAGGATGAAAGAAAAAGAGAGTGACTGTAATTGGGGAGAAAAAAAATTATGAAGGTGATCATATTTGAGTGGTGCTTTGAAGGATGAATGGGAAGAACAGTAAAAATCAAGTTTGTCTTCCCCCTATTTGCCTACTTACTTTTCTCCATCTGTCTGGCAATAAAGAATATCTGTCTCAGTGCCTAAGAGAACCCATGTTTGATTTGCCCCTTTGCATTCTTTGTAAACCCAGGGTTTTGGAAGGTCAAGAAAATGCTGTGTGTTTCTTCCTTCATTGTCATCCCATCCTCAGCATTTCTTCCTATATATAAGCTCCCTTCCCTGACTTAGTTCTGAAGAGATCATTTGGAAGGGAGGAACAAATGGAACTGTTTTATTAGCCTGCATTAGAAATTTCCTGTTCCTTAAACTCACCTGCTTTTTACAACGACTCCTCTGCTGGAATGTGTCCCATACAGCTGCAAGGATACGTGGCTGAGGGTTTGACCAAGAGCATCCAGCGATACAACTCAGACAATAGCACCAAGGCAGCGTGGGACTCCATCCAGTCATTTGTGAGTACAAAATCCTCCTTAGCTCAGCCCAGATGTAATTTTCCAGCCTCAGTCCCTGGGCACTGGAAGGGTCTCTCTTTCATGAAAGCTTCAGAATCTAAGGTCCACAGCCCCTAGGTTCAGAATAATGCTTGGCTGTCAGAAACAGGAGAGCGTGAGATTTAGCTTGGTTGGTACAAACTTGTCTATTAATACATTCTCTCTTTTACCCTTTACCCACTCAGGTTCATTGTTTCAGCCCTACTAAGATGTAAGAAAGACCCAAACATGTCATTCTGGATTAGTTTATGTATTTTCCAATTTTTTTCTGAAAACAGAAATTGTTTAATATAGGAAATCTCTTTTGAATTCCTGAGTAGCCCAACTCATTCTTGTTACCTAGCTCACCAGAACCCCATTTCTCATGCCCCTCCCCACCACAAACATATATTTTAACTCAGCATTCCTTTCTGGGTGTGCTGGGGTCAGGAAGCCAGTCTGACAATGGCATAGTTTGTGTCTCAGACAATACCATTATGACCACATGGAGCCACCTGTGGCCCTGCCATGCCTTCTTAGTGTGGGGTAAAAGAAATAGCACAAGAATTAAAGTCCAGAGACCAGGATTGGGTGGCTTTGGGAAAGTCACTTAACTTTCTGGATCCCTACTCTTCTTTCTTTTAAAAATCCAGTCTATAAACCTTTTATTATAGAATTTCTAGGCTGACATAAAAGAAAAGTGAATAATAGCAAAATGAATCTGTGGGTACATATCATCCAGCTTCAACAGTTAACATTTTGCCAATATTGTTTTAGCTAATTCGCTATGCGTTTTTTGCTAGAACTTTTTAAAGCAAATAATAGATATTATATTATTTCAGAACTAAATATAAAGATAATAACTTTGTTTTTTAAAACAATTTTTTAAGAACAGTCTTGTTGTTGTTCAGTTGCTCAGTCGTGTCCGACTCTTTGCAACCCCATGGACTGCAGCATGACAGGCCTCCCTGTCCTTCAACATCTCCTGGAGTCTGCTTAAACTCATGTCCATTGTCCAAGAGCAGTCTTAGGTTTACAACAAATCTGAAAGGGAGGTACAGAGATATCCCATATACTCCCACACTTGCATAGTCTCCCCCATTATCCACATCACTCACCAGAATGGTACTTTTAAAAAAGTAAAGTAAAGTAAAGGCTGAGCCTACATTGACACATAATTATCACCCAAGGTCCGTAGTTTACATTAGGGTTCACTCTTGGTGTTACACATGCTATGCATTTGAAGAAATTTATAACGACATATATGCATCATTATAATATCATGCAGAGTAGCTTTGCCCTCCTAAAAACTCTCTGCATTCCCTCCTCCTCCCACCCTCATCCTTCACAGCCGCTGATCTTTTTATTTTTCAATAGTTTTGCCTTTTTCAGAATGTCATATAGTTAAAGTCATACTGTTTATAAGCTTTTCAAATTGGCTTCTTCCACTTGCTAATATGCATTTAAGATTCCTCCTTGTCTTTTCATGATTTGATAGCTCAATTCTTTTTAGTGTTAATATTCCATAGTCTGGATATACCACAGCTTACTTACTCATTCACTTATTGAAGGACATCTTGAGTGCTTCCAAGTTTTGGCAATTAAGAATAAAGCTTCCATAATCATTAATGAGCAGCATTTTTGTTTGTGGACATAAGTTTTATACTTCTTTGGATAAATACCAATGTGTAATTGATGAATCATTTAGTAAAAGTATGCATTATTCGTAAGAAACCTCCAAATGGTCTTCTGAAGAATCTGTACCACTTCTCATTCCCACCAGCAATGTATGAAATTGCTCCACATCCTCACCAGTATTTAGTGTCAGTGTTCCAGATTTTGACCATCCTCATAAGTGTGTACTGGTAGCTCATTACTTTAATTTTCATTTCCTTGATGACATATAATGTAGATTTTCATATGTTTATTTTCCATTTCTATATCTTCTTTGGCGAGGTGTCTGTTATGTTTGTTGGTTCATTTTTTAATCAGGTTAGTTGTTATCTTATTGCTCAGTTTTAAGAGGTTTCTCTCTCTCTTTTATATATAGATTTTTAGGTAACAGTCATTTATCAGATGTGTCTTTTGCAAATATTTTCTCCAAGTCTGTGGCTTGTCTTCCCACAGACACTGTCTCTTGCAGAATAGAAGTTTTTAATTTTAGCCAAGTCCAACTTACCCATTATTTCTTCCATTATTTCATTATTTATTTCATTATTTCACCATGCTTTTGGTGTGGTTTCTAAAAAGATATCATCATAACCAAGGTCATGTAGGTTTTCTCTCATATTATCTTCTAAGATTTTTGTAGTGTTGTATTTTACTTTTGATCTATAATCTGTTTTGAGTTAACTTTTGTGAATGGTGTAGGTTCTCTGTCTAGCTGTTGGTTTGTTTATTTTTGTTTGTTTGTTTTTGTGTTTTTGTTTTTGGTATATGAATGTCTAATTTTCCCAACACCATTTGTTGAGCTATCTTTTTTGCATTGTATTGCTCCTTTGTCAAAGATCTGTTGACTACATTTATGCAGGCCTGCTTCTGGGCTCTCTATATCTATTTGTCTGTTCTTTCACCAGTACCACACTATCTTGATTGTTGCAGCTTTGTAGGAAGTCTTGAAGTTGGGTAGTATCAGTCCTCCAACTTTGTTCTTTTCCTTCAGTATTGTGTTGACAATTATGGGTCTTTTGCCTCTCTATGCTACTGCTGCTGCTGCTAAGTCGCTTCAGTCGTGTCCAACTCTGTGCGACCCCATAGACGGCAGCCCACCAGGGTCCTCTGTCCCTGGGATTCTCCAGGCAAGAATACTGGAGTGGGTTGCCATTTCCTTCTCTAATGCATGCATGCATGCTAAGTTGCTTCAGTCATGTCCGACTCTATGCGACCCTATGGACAGCAGCCCTTCAGGCTCCTCTGTCCACAGGATTTTCCAGGCAAGAATACTGGAGCGGGTTGCCATTTCCTTCTCTATATAAACTTTCAAATCAGCTGGTTGACATCCATTAAATAACTGGCTGAGATTTTGATTGGGTAGCATTGAATCTATAAATCTAGTTGAGAAGAACTGGTACCTTAATAACACTGAGTCTTCCTATCCATGGAAATGGCATACTTCCCCATTTACTTGATTTTGTTCATCAGAGTTTTATAGTTTTCCTATTATATAGGATAGGAAAGATCTTGCACTTATTTTGTTAGATTTATACCTAAGTATTTCATTTTGGGGAATGCTAATGTAAGTGGCATTGTGTTTTTAATTTCAAATTCTATTTATTCTTTATTGTAATATATGAAAGCAACTGATGTTTGTTATCAACCTTATGTTCTGCAACCTGGGTATAATCTGAGCTGTCTTTGATGTGCTGCTTTGTAGGTACCTGCAGTTGTTTCCCTCATTCTGCTCAGAAGCAGCCTTGGGTGCAAGTCCCCCTTTCCCTCACTGCCAGTCACTGCCCCCAGCCTCTGCCCCCCCTGCCCTGTTGTGGAGTCACACCTCAGGGCAGGAGGTCCACGTGGACTCTCAGGGCACACACCTGAGAGTGTGGGGTGGTGGTAAGCTGTGGTGAAGCAGCCTCTGTCAGAGACCTAGGATGTTTCTGCTGTGCTGCTTGAGTAAGCACCAACAATGGCAGCTGCTGCCCCAATACTGGGTCACCTCTGTATTCTAAGGTTTGAATCATTTCTTTGGTCATGGCCAACCCAGATCCCTCGCTGCACTGTGACATGGAAAGAGTGGGGAAAGAGCATTTGCTCGACCTGGGTTGGGGCATGCCCATAGGTAGTTCCACTAAAGCAGACCTCTTTCCACCTTGCCTTAGAGGAAAGCCAGCATGCGTGTGCTCCTCATGGTGGAGTCCAGGCTTCTACAGCTCTCCTGTTAATCCAAACAGTCCTTCAGTCAACAAAGGGACCTTGTCTCCCCAGTGTAGGACCCCAGGACTGGGGCTCCAGTTTGTGACTCTCAACAGCTCACTCCCCAGGGTGGGTGGTATCCCACCCATGTACACTCCTTTTTGCTCTGAGTCGCCTCCCAGGGTCACAGGTCCTGACCTCCTGATTACATGTGTATCTTTCTCACAGCCTTGGTTGTACAGGAGTCCTTCCGCCCTTTTTAAGTTAGTTTTCAGTGAGAATTGTTCCACATGTAGATGTAATTTTGATGTGTTCCTGGCGGGGAGGTGAGGTATGCTAACTTCTGGATTTCTAGTTTAGCACTTATACCTACGTTTTAGGGAAGGAAAATAAATGTTGACCATTCCCATCATGACATACTACCACAGGCCTACCACCTGGACTTAATAGCAGGAAGGTTATGGGGAACTTCTGGTCAAGGGGTATATATACCAGCCCAGAGGGAAAGAAATCTCAAAGTGCATAAACCTGTCCACTTATAGGGCAGAAAAGCCCACAGAGAGACTCCACATATTCAGATCTCTTGTTTGGGAACCAAAGAAGCACCAGCTTTGTAGGGAGCTTCTTCTTTTCCTGCCCATTTAAAATGTAATATCTTGTGAGTTACTTGACAGACAGTAGGGAAGCCCCCCACCACCACCTCCATGTGTCTATGATTCGTTTGGGTATGAAAGTTTGAAAGTGAAAGTCACTCAGTTGTGTCCAACTCTATTTGACCCCATGGCCCACGGCCCACCAGGTTCCTCTGTCCATGGGATTCTCCAGGCAAGAATACTGGAGTGGGTTGCCGTTCTCTTCTCCAGGGGATCTTCCTGATCCAGAGATTGAACCCAGGTCTCCTGCATTGCAGGCAGACTCTTTGCCATCTGAGCCACTAGGGAAGCCCCTATTTGGGTATGATTGCTCCTTTCTATGTAGATGAGGGCTATGGACATCAAGTCTCCATACTCACCTCCCAACTACCTTAAGCCATCCCAAATATGACAAACCATGGGAATCTGAAGATTGTTTGATCTACTTCACAGCAGGGGGAAAACATACTATTTAGAGTCACTATAGTTAAACATAGAGCTTCCATAAACAGGGGTCACATAGCAAGGGGATTTTTGGCCACCAGTCTAAGCCACTGTCTACATTTGGTGCAGATGAGTGGCTGAAACTTTCACAGAATCCTCTTGGTACTGCAGACAGGCCACAGACCCAGAAGTAAGAATAGTTGTGGACCTTTGCATATGTTTGAGCCACAGGAGCGGAACATATTTCCAGTAACTAGAGCCAAATAGTCCATGAGGCAAACACTGTGGGCAACAAGAGAGATGTTTTAGGGGTAAAAGATAAGGCAAAGTCTCATTCATGAGTAGCATTGGAGAAAACTATCCCTAATTTTGGCTTTTTTCCCAGTGGGTGATACTGTCAGGGGAGTGTGTAATTTCCTTGGTTCTGTCTTTTCGCAGCAAAGATTTGAAACAGTGGACAAGTGTTACAGCTCTGTTACAGTTCAGTTTTATTTGGCAAGCGAAGGATAGTACATCCTTGAGGCATGAGGACAGGCCAACCCAAAGAGGGAGGCTCAATCCTGGCTCCTCTTTTCATATGTTTTGTCTCCTTCCCATGAACCTGCCGTATGTAAACTGGGATAGCCAGGAAGGCTGTTTGTTTCACCTGAGGTTCTCATTCCAGTCCTCGAATTTTCTTTTGTTCCATTTTCCTGGCTTCTTCCTTTCTTTGTCTTTTATCCACCGCCATTTTGGACTCTTTTTTCCTATTCTAACTACCTAACAATACTACATAATTTGTCCTTTAATATCTCTAAGAGGTAAACTCAAATTGCAGATAGGGGCTCAGTGGGAACCCACCTGAGTAAACCTACTTCTTGTGGGTTTAGCTCACTGTGCTAATGCTTCTGGAGAGGTGATTTGGGCCTGAAGGGGGCCCATTTCTATATAAACTTTCTATATAAAAGTTTTCTATAAAACTTTTTATTGTCCATCTGGACTGAAGGTGATACTAGAAGCAAATCCTATCTCCCAAGGGGTTAGGATACCAAGCCACTTGGAATGGGGAGAACAATTTAAATGCCAATGAATTATAGTAACACCAGGTGGGATGTCCTGTGGCATCCCCCTAAAAAGCAAAGAAACAAACAAAAAACCCACAAGATCTTCATTCCACCTGATAGGCCCAAGGCTTCCTTATTTAAAAAAACTTTCAAATTTATTTTGGGGTGTAGACCCTGATGCTGGGAAAGACTGAAGGCAAAAGAGAAGGGGGTGGCAGAGGATGAAATTGTTAGATAGCATCACTGACTCAAATGGACATGAATATGAGCAAACTGCAGGAGATGGTGGAGGACAGAGAAGCCTGGCATGCTGCAGTCCAAGGGGTTGCATAGAGTCAGATGTGCCTTAATGACTGAACAACAACATGGCTGATTAACAATGTTGTGATAATTTCAGGTGAACAGCAAAGAGACTCAACCACACGTATACACATATTCATTCTCTCCCGAACTACCCCCCCACCCAGGCTGCCACATAACACTGAGCAGAGTTCCTGTGCTATGTTAGGACGAGACCTCCCTTTTGAACCTGCCCTCTCAGCCTCTGTTTTATTGTCCATCCATCCAGCCATTCTTGTGCAGATTGTTGGCCTGAGGCATTTAATAGTCTGATAGCTTCAGACAGCCCTCAGGACCAAACTTTTAATGTGCCCTCAGGAAATAGGGCTTTTAACATCCATCTGGTTGACACATTTTATAAAGCCAGCTACAGTGACTGCAGCCATGAAATTAAAAGACTCTTGCTCCTTGGAAGAAAAGCTGTGACAAATGTGGCGTATTAAAAAGCAGAGACATCATTTTGCTGACAAAACTATAGTAAAAGCTATAGTTTTTCTGGTAGTCATGTACAAATATGAGAGTTGGACCATGATAAGATGGCTGAGTGCCAAAGAATTGATGTTTTTGAACTAAGGTGTTGGAGAAGACTCTTGAGAGTCCCTTGGACAGCAAAGAGATCAAACCAGTCAATCCTAAAGGAAATCAATCCTGAATATTCATTGGAAGGACTGATGCTGAAGCTGAAACTCCAATATTTCAGCAACCTGATGTGAAGAGCTGAGTCAATGGAAAAGACCATGGTGCTGGGAAAGATTGAAGGCAGGAGGAGAAGGGGATGACAGAGGATGAGATGGCTGGATGACATCATCAATTCAGTGGACATGAGTTTGAGCAAACTCTCAGAGATAGTGAAGGACAGGGAAGCCTGGCATGCTAGAGTCCATGGGGTTATAAAGAGTCAGACACAACTGAGCGACTGAACAATGGTGGGGTTATGTGGTAGATGGAAAGTTCAAGGAGTTTCTTGGGCTTCTGCTCACTTTTTTTTTTTTTTTCCATTTATTTTTATTAGTTGGAGGCTAATTACTTTACAATATTGTAGTGGGTTTTGCCATACATTGACATGAATCAGTCATGGATTTACATGTATTCCGCATCCCGATCCCCCCTCCCACCTCCCTCTCCACTCGATCCCTCTGGGTCTTCCCAGTGCACCAGCTCCGAGCACTTGTCTCATGCATCCAACCTGGGCTGGTGATCTGTTTCACCCTTGATAATATACATGTTTCGATGCTGTTCTCTCGAAACATCCCACCCTCGCCTTCTCCCACAGAGTCCAAAAGTCTGTTCTGTACATCTGTGTCTCTTTTTCTGTTTTGCATATAGGGTTATCATTACCATCTTTCTAAATTCCATATATATGTGTTAGTATGCTGTAATGTTCTTTATCTTTCTGGCTTACTTCACTCTGTATAATGGGCTCCAGTTTCATCCATCTCATTAGAACTGATTCAAATGAATTCCTTTTAATGGCTGAGTAATATTCCATGGTGTATATGTACCACAGCTTCCTTATCCATTCATCTGCTGATGGACATCTAGGTTGCGTCCATGTCCTGGCTATTATAAACAGTGCTGTGATGAACATTGGGGTGCACATGTCTTTGTCCAGTCACCTGATCACTGCCAATTTGGGCTGATGTTCCACACATAACTTCCAATTTTGATAGATTGACAGTTTTGCCTTTGATTGTATTAATAGCAGTCTGATTGGCTTTCCTACTAGCAAAGGCTAGCACCAACCCAGAGGCTGTGTCAGCACAGGTAAGGGCATATTTATACCCTTCTGTCACAGGCAAAAGCCTATGTGGTCCACTTGCCATCTGGTTACCAGAGGAGGGCACCACCTCAAATGATGCATAAGGCAGTCCTTATCTGTAACTTGGAGGCCCATAGATTTGAGAGGCAAATGAAGCCTTTTTGCTATTTCCCAAGTTGTTTTGGGAGTTCTATGTCTGACTTTCAGTGGAGTCATTCTGCTGCATCGGAGGAGGTCTGTAATTCTTGCAGACACAAGCCTCTTGTCCTTGCTAGTGTATCTGCTTTGCAATTGCCTGGCAGAGTTGAGGGTGAGTGAGCAGAAACAAGCCATATGGTCATATCGGCACCAGGTTGTGTGCAAACAGTTCAAATATCAGCCCATAACTCAGACCCCAACAGAGGTTCATTTACTGTTTCCAATAATCTTGATGCCATTGAGACATCCATATTGTCAAGCCTTTCCATACTGCCCAAATGTCAGTGGCAATGTTGAGGGGTGTGGGATTGTTAGCAATCACCAGCCATTCTGCTCTGAGTTCTTCCCAATGACTATTATGTCCAGTCCCTTCCTTGAATCAGATGACATCTGAATCCAAAACAACAGCTATGGTGTATCACCAAGGTAGATCACCCTTACAGCTGCCCTCGATGTACCATGTATCCACAACGGGCATCGAGGTACCTTCCTGTACTTGAAGTAAATTGGGTCCAACAGGGGATGTCACTGGAGTCTCTGGTGGGTAGATATAGGTCACTATTTGTAACTCCTGAGTAAGTGGACCAGTGTTATAAGTGCTTCTCTCTTGAAGGTATGCATGCCACTTTTGTAAGGTACTCAGTTGTACACAGGCATTCATAGGCTTTAAAAACATGTCCTTAATCCATCCGAAGCAAATGGCAACCCACTCCAGTATTCCTGCCTGGAGAATTCCATGGACAGAGGACCCTGGCAGGCTACTGTCTGTGGGGTCACAGGAGTCAGACACAACTTGGCGACTTAACTACTACTACTACTTAATCCATCCCCCCACAGGCAGGGATGTCTGTACACTGACAAGTAAGTCAGTGGTTAGACCCTCAGTTTGTTGTAAGTCTAGATATATTGCTGACAATTGTTTGTCCATAGTGCTATATCAATTCTTTGCCCCTTCCCAAAACTGAGACCAAAATCTTAGTTGGACTCATTTCCCATTTTGTCACTACCATAGTCCTTATCCAAACCCTCCTGAGTATAGACTTACATCCAACTCACAACTTATGTCTGGCATTAACACCTCCAGTCCTTGGACTTATTTGACCATAAGTCAAATAAGTGGCTTATTTGTGGGCTTGTGGGGTGGGGTGTTCCTAACCCAGGTATTTCACTTTTTCACTAAATCATATGTGCTCTGTGCTCAGTGTGTTCTGACTCTGCAACCCTATGGATGGCAGCCTGCCAGTCTCCTCTGTCCATAGGGATTTTCCCAGCAAGAATACTGGAGTGGGTTGCCATTTCCTCCTCAAAGGGAATCTTCCCAATGCAGGGATCAAACCCAAGTTTACAACTCGAACGGCTCCTATATTGCAGGCAAAGTCTTTGCTGCTGAGTCACCTGGGAAGCCCCAAAGAATATAGGGGTCTCAATATTTGGACAAGGTAGAGAATAAAAGGCCGCCCATACCCTAGCACACCTATAAAGGATTGTAGTTCTTTTCTACTGTAGGGCATGGTTTATCTATATTCTATCAATAGCAGCTTTGGGCATCCCTTCAGTCTTAGCAGACTAGATAACTCCTAGCAACTTTACTGACTGTCCAGGTCCTTGTAGCTTATTGGTATTGAACTCCAATCTTTATGCTTAAATGTTCCAGAAGAGGCTTGGGAAACAGAAAACAAGTAATTACAGGTTAACCTAGTATCATCAATGTAATGATGGAGAACTACAGAAAGAAGGAGAGTCCATTTCTTCAAGTCCAGGGCCACCATCCCATGACATATAGTAAGATGACATTGGGGTAGGATGGTAAAAGACCATTGTCCCCCCTTCCCACATGAGGGTGCACTGGTCCTGGGACTCTTTATCTAAGTGTTTGCTAAGAAAATGCATTAGACAAATCTAAGACACTGTCTTGAGAGAAGAGGCTATGCCTTGAGAGAAGCGGCAATTATATCCAAGAATTTTTGTAACTGCTACATAGATAGGGGGTATTACCTTGATTAATTCTCTATGGTCTACTGCCATACACCAGGTACCATTTGGTTTTTTCACTGCCTTCATGGGGCTACTGAACAGGCTTTGTGCTGGTATTATAACCACCACTTTCTCTAATTCCTTAATGGTAGAAGTTATTTTTTCTTATTCCGCAGGTACCCATTATTGTTTTTTATTGCTACTACTCTCTGGGGAGATAGGCAACTTTACAGAGTCCCATTTAGCATGACTAATCATTATAAGCTTGAATGTCTGATCCATAAGTCGAACTCACCCATGGTGGTTTGAGGTCCAGGTCCTATAGAACATACACACCCAAAATATACTCAGATATGGGTGAAGATAAACCAGAGAAGGAGGGGGAGGCAATCTTCTGATTTGTAAATACAAGCTTTCACTTGTATTTTTCACTTTATAATGTTTGACCTCATATCCCATCAATGGTTGCTACTTCTCCTTGGAACTTAGATGGATTTCCATAAATCATAGTGCATTTTGTACAGTATTTGCTAGAACAATCTGTTTATTGGTGCAGGACCAATAAATAGTCTGTTCAACCTGGGACCTGCAAACCAAGGAGCACCCTTGACCCCACCCCTAATCCTTAGGAATCCAGGGTATACCTGCAAATATCCATTTAATTAAGTTGGCTGGGTGCCCTCATTTTTCTCCCACCCCAGCCCCATACAAACATTGCCAGAAGGCAGTTGGTGCTGTAACAGAAGCCATACACATTTGTGGCCCATTTAACACAATGCCATTGCCCCCAGTATCCCACAAATGGAGAACCTAGGCTGCAATGCTCTCTCTACTTTTTTGTTTGAATATTCTGGTTAATTCTACTAGTTCAGGGAGGAAAAATCTCATGGGGTTGTTTTTCAGCTCTTGCAGTGGTTTAGTTGCTAAGTCATATCCGACTCTTATGACCCCATGGACAGAAGCCTGCCAGGCTTCTCTGTCCATGGGATTCCCCAGGCAAGAATACTGGAGTGGGTTGCCATTTCCTTCCTATTATCTCTCGGTTCTCTAGCATAATGTGCTTTAGTTTGAATCAGAGGCTATGACTGCAGGTCCTCTTCTTCTTTTATAATTATGTCCTCATCTTCTGAGGAGTCATGAGCCCAAGAATTCCACCTCTTGGGGTCCCAGTTGTCCTGTGAAATAATAGTCCTCACCTTTGAATGGGGTAGCCTAGGGCCCTACATTTAGCCATCTTACATTCCATCATTTCAATAGGTTCTTCCTGTTGTACTTTCTTTGATATAATGTCCTATGTTGCAAAACATGCCATCCATACATCTTTCTCTAGTGCCCAACTGCGCTGTAATTCCTTTTCTGTGCTAAATTTTAGAGTGCATAACAAAGGCCATGCAACAGCTGCAATAGATTGCTCACTTTTGCCCCCAACTTTTGCTTTGCTACCTCTTTGGTTAATGTATTTAGTAAGTCTTCTGGTGTTTCCATTGTGTCCCTGCACACTTGCATCAGCCTGAATTGTTCCATAAATTTAGCCAGATCACCCCACATGGAAATGGCTAGCCAACCTGGGATTTCCCCCGCAAGAGCAAGCTTTTCCCTGCTTGGCCCCTTCACCCATTCTTGCATCATTTTCAGTCTCCTGCCTAGCTTGCCAATTGTCTAAGGATGGAGGGAACAGAAAGTGCGCAGTGAACTGAGAAGGCATCTTGAGACGAAAACAAGCCGGGTAGCCCCATATAATCACTGGGTCAGTTTATTAAACAGTAACTTACTCACAGGGTGGTATCAGGATCAGGTGGACAACAATCTGGAAGCATTCACATCTATACTCCACACTGCCAAGGGACTGTTAGGAGGATTTTATAGCTAACTTGGAGTATGGAGGTAGGTCCTTGGAAACAGGACATGCACTCTTAAGTCAAGATGAATGGTAACTAGTCATTGGGTGCCAAAAATACATCAGCAAAAGTTTTTATCATTGTTTGGGAACTAATGGAGCATAAAGACCACAATACCTATTATTTATAAAGCCCTTAATGACGTAGAAGTGATTCACTGCACAGGGGTAGGGTCAGTGTAGGACAGGAGAAACTGTAAGGGCCCAAGATGGCATCAGCTATGCTAACAGACATACAGTGGGTCTAGGTGTGGTCAGCCTGATCCCTCCATTATAAAGTCCCCTGTGTGCCTAATTTTTGATCTGTAAAATGTGAATAAGTTAAATATGCCCTCTCTATTTCAAGAAGTTTTATGTGAATAAAATGTATAATAGGTTTGTGAATAAAATGGTATAACAGGTTTGTTATATTCAGTACTCAGTTCTAAGGAGCTATAGTAAACAAGTCAGCTCTGTATTTTTTGCCATAGAGTCAAATTGGAAGGGTTCACCTTTTCTCCAAGGCCCATGGTTTTCTTTCTGTCATCTGACTAACCATTGCTTTCTGGGGCTTTGGCTTTCAGCTGCAATGTTGTGGTGTAAACGGCACGAGTGACTGGACATCCGGAGTACCAGCATCTTGCCCCAAAGGCTCAAATGTTAAGGTAACTTATTTTTGGAAACATTTCTGCTATTGGCCACTGTGATTAAAACTTTAATTCCCCTAGAAATCCAGTCATACAGGACTTAGTCCTCCCGGCCATAAACAGGAAACTTCAAACAAAAGCGAGACCAGGGAAACATAGAAGTAGAAAATAAGAAAAACAAAAAAGAAAAATAAGCAAAAAAAAAAAAAAAAAAGAATAAGTTTATCTAGACTAGAGATGCCATTAAGAATCTTGCTACTCTGAACTGTTATATTAGAGGGGAAAAGTTTATGTGATAGTGGCAGAAGACTGTGTCTAGATTTTTCTTGAGTAATAATTAGGTCTTCTTATAGTTGAAAGTGAAATTTGCAAGCCAGAAACAGAAAAGCTTCTCTTTCTACTTATTTCCCTGCTCTCCTTCCTTGGAGATGGCAGCATCCAACCCCTTAGCAGAATCAATTATAAATGAAGAGTGAGGAGCTGGGGGTGAAAGAGTTGATGGAACTTCTGACTAGACCCAGAGAAGAAGCCCAAATCATCTTCCAACTAGACCAAGCCCCTAAGGTCTTGTTACCCATGTCACCCACTTGATGTTGTTTGGAAATCTCCAGAATTTGGGCGGGTGGGCCGTCTGTGAAGGAAGACTAGGACACCCACCAACCAGCAACTGCCCTGCAGCTTGGTAGGGCCATGATATGATTACTGGCTTTTGAAGCAGAAGCTGAAATGCAACGTCATAGGATTGCATAGCCTATATTCCTATTTGTCAATACCAAGACAGTAGTTTTGAATGTTCAAAAAATACAAGGACATATGTTGTTGACCTGAATCTTGGGAGCTAGTTTAATGCAGTGTGTAAACATATGACTTCTACTTTATATACTTCCACTGTAATGATAACAATGCCTGAAAAGTCTCTAGTTTAATGTTCTCTAATTCATGCTCATTTCTTCATCCATATTTAAAATATATATATATATATATATATATATACACACACATATACATATTGCCTGTCCTAAGTGTCTTGGCAAAAGACAAACTATCATCCCAAATAAACCTCTTGATAAAGTTGAGTAATATAGTAATGTCATTTGTACATGTAATTTTTTCTAGGGTTGCTATATACAAGCAAAACAGTGGTTTCACTCTAATTTCCTGTATATTGGAATCACCACGATCTGTGTGTGTGTAATCCAGGTAAGAGCTTAATCAGAGGATTATTTTGAGAATTAAATAAGTTAAATCATGTAATTTTTAAAGTATGTGCTTGATAAATATGAGCTCCCCCATTCAAGTAGAAAATTATGTTATTACCAGTTTAAGGCATACAGAAAACAATGCTGTAAGATTTATCTGGTCAATTTATCCCTAATAGAAATGAGTGTATCATGGTCAAATTAAAAGCCACTAAGTGGAACCTTACTTTGGTCCCTCATTCAGCTCATCTGGAAAAGCCTGTTAAATAAAACATTTCACTTGAAAAATTGGCCTTGTGTGCTAAGGAGGAGTTAGTGATGAGACTGTAATCAATTTCCTCATTGCTTCTCTGCATATCTTGACAAGTCAGGGGTGAATGGGGATAGTTTCTTGTTCTTTTTTATTATGTGATATTCCTACTCTTTTTATACCCAAGTGTCTTGAGTGTATCACAGATTAGCTAAGATCTACTTAGGAAGCTCAAAGAGAAATGATTTTTTCTCTGCTTGGAAACCAAGGAGGCCTAAGGCAGGGGTAGAGAAGACTCATTGCACAATATATTGACCTGTGCAGAACTTGATTATACCAGAAGCAGGATTTCTGTGGTTTCTTAAGGAGACAAAAGATGTCCCAGCACTTAATACTCTACTATCTTGCCATCATCACTCTCACTTGTCTCCCCACTGCCATTCTAAAGCTAAAGGAGAAAACTCTTGAGAAGGAATTAGAAGTGATAGTAGGAAGGGTAGTTTCAGTGTGATGGACACTTTCTTTTCCTCTGGGATTCATCCTAGGGACTGTGGGTGAGATGTTTTACCTGTAAAGACCTCACTTTTTACCAACTCTTTCCTCAGGTATTAGGGATGTCCTTTGCACTGACCTTGAACTGCCAGATTGACAAAACCAGCCAGGTCCTAGGACTCTGACCTGCTGCTGCCATGTGTGGAGAGACTTCTTTCATCGCTGGAAATCCAAAACAACTTGTATCATGAAGTCCTAAATGACCACCTCTTGAATTGGTGTCTTTGTTCTCCCTCCCATCTCTTCCCTATGGGGTCCCTGTCTTACACAACCAGAGAAGAGGGTGTTGGTCAGGCACTTCTCATCAGACAGCAAGACAATCCTTTACTCATTCATGGCAGTAGCCTTATCATTCATTAATACCTGAGCATTTGTCAGACATGAAAGGGCAAGAGAACCTGTGGTACTAATGGCTCAAAATCAAAGGAGCTTGACTTTCTGCACCTTTCCATTGTCAAAAAGGCTCTGGCCTCTAAATCACACACAGTCCACTCTCCAAAGTCAAACAAGAGATAAGTTTAAGGGAGCTCTGGGGGCAGATTCACTGGATCATTATCACAATCCTCTGTTTCCTTTTGACTAGGGGCCTTGGCTAAAGGAATGACAAAAATACTCTTTCTCCAAAGGTTAGGTTTCATTTCAATTTCTTTATTGATCCATCTAAGTCTTTCCAAGAGGAACTGTCCAATGACTCACATCCTGATTTCAGTCAATTGCTTAGACTTTGATTTATATAACTATGAAGGAATTCAGCAGGATCAGTATTTCTGCTGGTTGAGGTAATAATTACATTCAAAAGAGTTCTGGTGTTATTTCTCTTTCAGATAAGTTTTTTCTTAATGTAATATTTTAATTCTTCAATAAATAAAATAGCTTATGATCTCACAATCACTACATTCTCATTCCTTTGTCTCAAATATAGTTTTCATGACCCAGCCTGATTGTCCTGCCTGCAAGTTAAGGATATTAGTTATCTATTGCTAAATAATGAGTTACTACAAAATTTGTCACTGACAACAGCAAATATTTATTATCTCACAGTTTTTGTGGATCATAAATCTGAGAGCAGCTTAACTGGCTGATTCTGGCTTGTGATCTCCCTCATGACTACAGTCAAGATGTCAGCTGCAGTCATCTCAAGTCTCAACTAGAAGAGGACACACTTCTAAGTTCTCATATTGAAACAGGAGGGAAGGGGGCAGGGCACAGCCTTTAAAAGAGTGAAATAACCATAGGATATGACAAAAACTGGTTAGAACCAACTAGGTCCAAGGTGGTAGAATATTTGATTTCCAGTGGACTTTGAGCTTCATCATACATTTATTGTAATACATTAATATAAGCTAAGGGACACATCCAACAGTGCCATGACAGTTCTGAGCCTGACTATCAAAGATCAAACAGTGAGAGGTGACCTGATTCCTGGAAATCTCTGCCCTTTCCCCAAAATAATTGGAATAATCCTCCCACTCATCAGCCTATAAAATTGCCCAGCCCATAAAAACTAACCACACCACATTGTGGGGCCACTCTTGCCTCCTGAGGTGTCCCACACTCTGTCTGTGGAGTGTGTTTCTATCTAAATACATCCACTTCTTACCTATCACTTTGTCTCTCACTGAATTCTTTCTGTGATGAGACATCAAGAACCTGAACTTCATTAACTTCTGAAACCAGGTGTGGAATTCAGTTAAAAGATTGATTTCAAGTCTCAATCTGAGTTACACAATTTCAATATGGCTCTTGGTAGGCATCAGTTCTTTGCCACATGTGCCTATCCACACCACTGTCTTATGACATGGCAACTGATTCTCCCCAGAGCAAGACACTCAAGAGACAGCATGAAATACAGCACCCAAAACAAGCCATTAGTTCCTTTTATAAGCTAACTCAGAAGTGCCATCACAATTGTCCTGCTGTACACTATTCTTGAGAAGTAAACTGAAAAGTTTACACTTGAAGGGAGGAAATTATACAGCATATAGAAACTACAGGGTAGAGATCACTGGGAGCTGTCTTAGAGGTGACCAGCCACACCATGATTTTTTGGGTTAGGAGAAGCTAAATTTAATTGTCTTTGTTGTTATTCAGTCACTAAGTCATATCCAACTCTTTGTGATCCAATGGACTGCAGCACACCAGACTTCCCTGTCATTCAGTATCTCCCAGAGTTTGCTAAACTCATTTCCTTTGAGTCAATGGTGCCATCCAACTATCTCATCCCCTTCTCCTCCTGTCCTCAATCTTTCAGATCATCAGGGTCTTTTCCAATGAGTTGGCTCTTCGCATCAGGTGGCCAAAGTACTGGAGCTTGAGCTTCAGCATCAGTCCTTCCAATGAAAATTCAGGGTTAATTCCCTTTAGCATTGACAGGTTTGAGCTCCTTGTGTCCAAGGAACTCTGCTTTGCAAATAGGTTTCCTGTACGATTTTTCTAGATTTCACATATATGTGTCAATATACGATATTAATTTTTCTCTTTTTGACTTCACTTTGTATGACAGCTTCTAGGTTCATCCACACCTCTGCAAATGGCACAATTTCATTCCTTTTACAACCACTATAGAGAACAGTGGGCTTCCCAGGTGGCGCTAGTAATAAAGACTCTGCCAGCCAATGCAGAAGACATGCAAACACACATGGTTGAATCCCTGGGTTGGGAAGATCCCCTTGAGGAGAAAATGGCAACCCACTCCAGTATTCTTGAGAAACCTGATGGGCAGATGAGCCTGATAGACTACAGTCCATAAAGAACAATACGGAGGTTCCTTAAAAAACTAAAAATAGAAGTACCATATGACACACCAATATCACTACTAGCATATATCCAGAGGAAAACATAGTTCCAAAAGATACATGCACCCTAATGTTTATTGCAGCACTTTTACAATAGCCAGGACATGAAAGCAACCTAAATGTCCATTAGCAGAGGAATGAATAAAGAAAATGTGGTATATATGTACACACACACACACACACACACACACACACACACTCAATGGACTATTACTTATCCATTAAAAAGGAACAAAACTGTCCCTGTTTCTTGACTCCTGCCTCCATGATCTTCCCTGAGTTCCAAAGTATCACTCACTCGGGCATGTATGACTCTTTGTGACCCGGTAGACTACAGCCCATCAGGCTGCTCTGTCAATGGGATTTCCCAGGCAAGAATACTGGAGTGGGTTGCCATTTCTTTCTCCAGGGGATCTCCCCAATCCAAGGATCGAACCCAGGTCTACCACATTTCAGGCAGATTCTTTACCATCTAAGCCACCAGGGAAGCCCTGAGTTCCAAAAGGAAGATTCAGATAGTTGCTAATTTGGGAATAGTTGCTAATCTTGGGTATGGCATAAGCCCTCTTGGAGGAGGTCACCATTAACCCGACCACAGAGCTGTCAGATCTTACTCAGGACTGGGAAACAGACTCTTGGAGGGCACAAACAGAACTTTCTGTGCACCAGGACCCAAGAGAAAGGAGGAGTGACCCCACAAGAAACTGACCCAGACTTGCCTGTGAGTGTCCAGGAGTCTCCAGCAGAGGCATAGGTTGGTGGTGGTCTGCTGCAGGTTTGGGGGCACTGAGTGTAGTAGTATATGCATGGGATCTTTTGAAGGAGGTTGTCATTATCTTCATTACCTCCACCATAGTTTGGCCCCAGATAAATAGCAGGGAGGGAACACAGCTCCACCCATCAACAGAAAATTGGATTAGATTAATGAGCCTGGCCCTGCCCATCAGAATAAGACCCAGGTTTCATCCACTTGACATACGCTTTTTCCTATCTGGAACCAGTCTGTTGTTCCATGTCCAGTTCTAACTGTTGCTTCCTGACGTGCATACAGGTTTCTCAAGAGGCAGGTTAGGTGGTCTGATATTCCCATCTCTTTCAGAATTTTCCACAGTTTGTTGTGATCCACACAGTCAAAGGCTTAGTCAATAGCAAAAATAGATGTTCTTCTGGAACTCTCTTGTTTTTCAATGATCCAGTGGATGTTGGCAATTTGATCTCTGGTTCCTCTGCCTTTTCTAAAACCAGCTTGAACATCTGGAAGTTCACAGTTTACGTATTGCTGAAGCCTGGCTTGGAGAATTTTGAGCATTACTTTACTAGTGTGTGACATGAATGCAATTGTGCGGTAGTTTGAGCATTCTTTGGGATTGCCTTTCTTAGGGATTGGAATGAAAACTGACCTTTTCCAGTCCTGTGGCCACTGCTGAGTTCTCCAAATTTGCTGGCATATTGAGTGCAGCACTTTCACAGCATCATCTTTTAGGATTTGAAATAGCTCAACTGGAATTCCATCACCTGCACTAGCTTTGTTTATAGTGATGCTTCCTAAGGCCCACTTGACTTCACATTCCAGGATGTCTGGCTCTAGGTGAGTGATCACACCATCATGGTTAGCTGGGTCATGAAGATCTTTTTTGTTTAGTTCTGTGTATTCTTGTCACCTCTTCTTAATATCTTCTGCTTCTGTCCTTTATTGAGCCCATCTTTGCATGAAGTGTTCACTTGGTATCTCTAATTTTCTTGAAGAGATCTCTAGGCTTTCCCATCATATTATTTTCCTTTATTTCTTTGCACAGATCAGTGAGGAAGGCTTTCTTATCTCTCCTTGCTATTCTTTGGAACTCTGCATTCAAATGGTAATATCTTTCCTTTTCTCCACTGCTTTTCGTTTTCCTTATTTTCACAGCTGTTTGTAAGGCCTACTCAGAGAGCCATTTTGCTGTTTTGCATTTCTTTTCCTTGGGGATGGTCTTGATCACTGCCTCCTGTTCAATGTCAGAACCTCTGTCCATAGTTCATCAGGCACTCTATCAGATCTATTAAATCTATTTCTCACTTCCACTGTATAGTCATAAGGGATTTGATTTAGATCATACCTGGATGGTCTAGTGGTTTTCCCTATTTTCTTCAATTTAAGTCTGAATTTGACAATAAGGAGTTCATGATCTGAGCCACAGTCAGCTCCCTGTCTTCTTTTTGCTGACTGTAGAGAGCTTCTCCATCGTTGGCTGCAAAGAATATAATCAATCTGATTTCAATGTTGAGCATCTGGTGATGTCCACATGTAGAGTATTCTCTTGTGTTGTTGGAAGAGGGTGTTTGCTATGACCAGTGCCTTCTCTTGGCAAAACTTTATTAGCCTTTGCCCTGCTTCATTTCACACTCCAAGGCCAAATTTGCCTGTTACTCCAGGTGTTTCTTGACTTCCTAGTTTTGCATTCCAGTCCCCTATAATGAAAAGGATATCTTTTTTGGGTGTTAGTTCTAAAAGGTCTTGGAAACGCTGGGCTGGAAGAAGCACAAGCTGAAGTCAAGATTGCTGGGAGACATATCGATAACCTCAGATATGCAGATGACACGACCCTTATGGCAGAAAGTGAAGAGAAACTAAAAAGCCTCTTGATGAAAGTGAAAGAGAGTGGAAAATGTTGGCTTAAAGTTCAACATTCAGAAAACTAAGATCATGTCATCTGGTCTCATGACTTTATGGGAAATAGGTGGGGAAACAGTGGAAACAGTGTCAGACTATTTTTGGGGGGGCTCCAAAATCACTGCAAATGGTGATTGCAGCCATGAAATTAAAAAACGCTTACTCCTTGGAAGGAAAGTTATGACCAACCTAGATAGCATATGAAAAAGCAGAGACATTACTTTGCCAACAAAGGTTTGTCTGGTCAAGTAGTAGTCATGTATGGATGTGAGATTGGACTGTGAAGAAAGCTGAGCACCGAAAAATTGATGCTTTTGAACTGATGTTGAAGGACTGATGTTGAAGCTGAAACTCCAATACTTTGGCCACCTCATGCGAAGAGTTGACTCATTGGAAAGGACCCTGATGCTGGGAAGGATTGGGGGCAGGAGGAGAAGGGGACGACAGAGGATGAGATGGCTGGATGGCATCACCGACTCGATGGACATGAATTTGAGTAAACTCCGGGAGTTGGTGATGGACAGGGAGGCCTGGCGTGCTGTGATTCATAGGGTCGCAAAGAGTCCAACACCACTGAGTGACTGTACTGAACTGAACTGAACTTTCACCCCAAGTCAGTCTCTCCCATCAGGAAGCTTCCATAAGCCTCTAATCTTCTCCATCAGAGGTCAGAAGTAATGAAAACCACAATCCCAGAAAACTAACCAATGTAATCACATGAACCACAGCCTGTCTAACTCAATGAAACTATAAGCCATGCCATGTAGCGCCGCCCAAGACAGATGGGTCATGGTGGAGAGTTCTGACAAAATGTGGTCACCTGGAGAAGGGAATGGATAACCACTTCAGTATTCTTGCCTTGAGAACCCCATGAACAGTATTAAAGGGCAAAATGATAGGACACAGAAAGATGAACTCCTCAGATCAGTAGGTGCCCAATATGCCACTGGAGATCAGTGGAGGAATAACTCCAGAAAGAATGAAGAGACAGAGCCAAAGCAAAAACAATACCCAATTGTGTTTGTGACTGGTGATGGAAGCAAGGTCCAATTGTAAAGAAAAATATTGTATAGTAAAGAACAATACTACATAGGAACCTGGAATGTTAGGTCCATGAATCAAGGCAAATTGGAAGTGATTAAACAAGAGATGGCAAGAGTGAACGTTGACATTTAAGGAATCAGTGGACTAAAATGGACTGGAATGGGTGAATTTAACTCAGACGACCTACTACTGTGGGCAAGAATCCCTTAGAAGAAATGAAGTAGCCATCATAGTCAACAAAAGAGTCCGAAATGCAGTACTTGGGATATAATCTCAAAAACGACAGAAGGATCTCTGTTCGTTTCCAAGGCAAACCACACAGTATCATAGTAATCCAAGTCTTTGCCTCAACCAGCAATGCTGAAGAAGCTGAAATTGAACGGTTCTATGAAGACCTACAAGACCTTTTAGAACTAACACCCCAAAAAGATTTACTTTCCATTATAGGGGACTGGAATGCAAAAGTAGGAAGTCAAGAGATACCTGGAATAACAGGCAAATTTGTTTTGGAGTACAGAATGAAGTATGGCAAAGGCTAACAGAGTTTTGCCAAGAGACCGCACTGGTCAGAGCAAACACCGTCTTCCAACATCACAGGAGAAGATTCTACACATGGACATCACCAGATGCTCAACATTGAAATCAGATTGATTATATTATTTGCAGCCAAAGATGGAGAAGCTCTCTACAGTCAGCAAAAACAAGATGGGGAGCTGACTGTGGCTCAGATCATGAACTCCTTATTGCCAAATTCAGACTTAAATTGAAGAAAATAGGGAAAACCACTAGACCATCCAGGTATGATCTAAATCAAGTCCCTTAAGATTATACAGGGGAAGTGAGAAATAGATTTAATGAACTAGATCTGATAGACAGAGTGCCTGATGAACTATGGACAGAGGTTCATGGCTTTGTATAGGAGGCAGTGATCAAGACCATCCCCAAGAAAAAGAAATGCAAAACAGCAAAATGGCTCTCTGAGTAGGCCTTACAAATAGCTGTGAAAATAAGGAAAACGAAAAGCAGTGGAGAAAAGGAAAGATATACTCATTTGAATGCTGAGTTCCAAAGAATAGCAAGGAGAGATAAGAAAGCCTTCCTCACTGATCTGTGCAAAGAAATAAAGGAAAATAATATGATGGGAAAGCCTAGAGATCTCTTCAAGAAAATTAGAGATACCAAGTGAACACTTCATGCAAAGATGGGCTCAATAAAGGACAGAAGCAGAAGATATTAAGAAGAGGTGACAAGAATACACAGAACTAAACAAAAAAGATCTTCATGACCCAGCTAACCATGATGGTGTGATCACTCACCTAGAGCCAGACATCCTGGAATGTGAAGTCAAGTGGGCCTTAGGAAGCATCACTATAAACAAAGCTAGTGCAGGTGATGGAATTACAGTTGAGCTATTTCAAATCCTAAAAGATGATGCTGTGAAAGTGCTGCACTCAATATGCCAGCAAATTTGGAGAACTCAGCAGTGGCCACAGGACTGGAAAAGGTCAGTTTTCATTCCAATCCCTAAGAAAGGCAATCCCAAAGAATGCTCAAACTACCGCACAATTGCATTCATGTCACACACTAGTAAAGTAATGCTCAAAATTCTCCAAGCCAGGCTTCAGCAATACGTAAACTGTGAACTTCCAGATGTTCAAGCTGGTTTTAGAAAAGGCAGAGGAACCAGAGATCAAATTGCCAACATCCACTGGATCATTGAAAAAGCAACAGTGTCCAGAAGAACATCTATTTATGCTATTGACTATGCCAAAGCCTTTGACTGTGTGGATCACAACAAACTGTGGAAAATTTTGAAAGAGATGGGAATGCCTCCTGAGAAATTTGTATGCAGGTCAGGAAGTATCGGTTAGAACCGGACATGGAAAAACAGACTGGTTCCAAATCGGGAAAGGAGTACGTCAAGACAGTATATTGTCACCCTGCTTATTTAACTTATATGCAGAGTACATCATGAGAAATGCTGGACTGGATGAAGCACACGTTGGAATTAAGATTGCCCAGAGAAATATCAACAACCTCAGATATGCAGATGACACCACTCTTATGACAGAAAATGAAGAAGAATTAAAAATCCTCTTAATGAAAGTGAAAGAGAAGAGTGAAAAAATTTGGCTTATAGCTCAACATTCAGAAAACTAAGAGCATGGCATCTGATCCCATCAGTTCATGGCAAATAGATGGGGAAACAGTGGAAACAGTGGCTGACTTTATTTTTGGGGACTTCAAAATCACTGCAGATGGTGATTGCAGCCATGAAATTAAAAGATGCTTACTCCTTGAAAGAAAGTTATGACAAACCTAGACAGCATATGAAAAAGCAGAGACATTACTTTGACAACAAAGGTTCGTCTAGTCAAGGCTATGGTTTTTCCAGCAGTCATGTATGGATGTGAAAATTAGACTGTAAAGAAAGCTGAGTGCTGAGGTATTGATACCTTTGAACTGTAGTGTTTGAGAAGATTCTTGAGAGTCCCTTGGACTGCAAGGAGATCCAACCAGTCAATCCGAAAAGAAATCAGTCATGAATATTCATCTGAAGGACTGATGTTGAAGATGAAACTCCAATACTTTGGCCATCTGATGTGAAGAACTGACTCATTTGAAAAGACCCTGATGCTGGGAAAGATTGAAGGCAGGAGGAGAAGGAGATGAAAGAGGATGAGATGGTTGAATGGCATCACCAACTCAATGGACATGAGTTTGAGTAAGCTCTGGGAGTTGGTGATGGACAAGGAGGCCTGGCATGCTGCAGGCCATGGGGTTGCAAAGAGTCAGACATGACTGAGTGACTGAACTGACTGAATGAATGAATCTGGGAAGGGAAGGGAGGCAAAGAGAAGGGAGGGGGCAGCCAGGAAACAGTACTGCAGACTTAAGGCAGGGTTCTGATTCCACCTTAAAGTATACAGGTAACAATGTCTTTAAGCTCTTTTACATGTCAGCATTCTTCTTACCATAAAGAAAGCTGAGCACCAAAGAATTGATGCTTTTGAACTCTGTTTTGGAGAAGACTCTTGAGAGTCCTATGGACTGCAAGGAGATCAAACCAGTCAATCCTAACGGAAATCAGTCCTGAATATTCATTGGAAGGACTGATGCTGAAGCTGAAGCTTTGGCCACCTGATGGGCATATCCCACTCATTAGAAAAGACCCTGATGCTGGGAAAGATTGAAGGCAGGAGAAGGGGACGACAGAGGATGAGATGGCTGGATGGCATCACCGATGCAATGGACATAAGTTTGAGCAAGCTAAGGGAGTTGGGGATAGACGGGAATGCCTGGTATGCTGCAGTCCATGGGTTCTCAAAGAGTTGGATATGACTGAGCAATTGAACTGGACTGATTCCACCAAAATGATTCTTCTTATCAGAGAAAGACCGCCTGAGGTTACATTAAAAGAAGCAGAGAAGCTGTTCAAGATTACCTGAGACAAGATTAGAGGAGTGGAGGCCCTGCACTCCCCTGCTCCTATCTTATCATCAGCCTTCATTCTTGCAGCCTTGCTATAAAATTCCTCATCAAATCCTCCCATGTTGGGACATAGTTTTTTTGGCAACAAAAATTGTATCTGCTGTGTCCCCTTTTGCACCTTATTATGGTTATTAGGCCTTACATGATATGTATTTTCTACTTCACTCAAAACTCTGTCTTTGAGATTCTATTCGACACTGATGCACAGATGCTGAGCTTTTGGCATCACAATCTATTTGAGGCTTTACCAAGCATGAGAGTTTTACATACATTTAAATTCTTCCCATTTAAATCTTGCCAAAATGTCTCTTGTGTGTACCTCCATAATACACATAGAAATTTCAAAGGTCTTATCAAATTTTCCTTTATCCCTATTTCTCTTTTTTAATCAATTATTTGTCTTTATTCAGTACATTGACCTGATCATGTTAGAAATAAGAGATGGAAAAGGTAAAAATTAACTACACATAAAAATTGGGCCATAACCACAGATATAAAGCCCTTGAGGAAATATGGTTTAAAAAAAATAGGTCAAACAACTTTTAAAATGTAGGTGGTAGAGATAATTTTCTAAAATAGCAGAAATCATCCAAATTGATTCAAAAAGAAAAAGAGAATTTCTGTTTCTGATAAGACAATGGCAATATTACTAGACTAAACTTTCCATTTTAAATAACTAAAATGGGAGGAGGAGCTAAGATGGCAGAGGGATAGGATGGGGAGACCACTTTCTCCCCTACAAATTCATTGAAAGAACATTTGAACGCTGAGCAAACGCCACAAAACAACTTCTGATCACTAGCAGGGGACATCAGGCACCCAGAAAAGCAGCCCATTGTCTTCGAAAGGAGGTAGGACAAAATATAAAAGATAAAAAGAGAGACAAAAGAGTTAGGGATGGAGACCCATCCCGGTAAGGGAGTCCTAATAGAGGACGTTTCCAAACACCAGGAAATCCTCTCACTGGCGGGTCTGGGGGAAGTTTTCGAATCTCGGTGGGCAACCTAACCGGGAGGAAAAATAAAACCCACAGATTACATGCCTAAAAGCAACTCCCAGCAGATAAGTACCCCAGATGCTCACATCCACCACCAGCAAGTGGGGGCTGAATGGAGAGGAGCGGGCGGCATTGCTTAGGGTAAGGACCAGGCCTGAATGCCCTGAGGGCAATCAGAGGGAGCTAACATGAGATAGCAACTTAAACTGTGGGATAGCAAGAGAGAGAGAGAAAATTAAGTGGTGAAAAGCGCTAACCGAAGACACTGCCGGCCCACTCGCAGAACAAAGGAAGGACTGAGCAATTCCAGAGAAGACTAGCCGGCTACAGAATGGCCCATCTCCTGCCTGAGGCAGGAAGCAGAGGGGAGGGGAAAGGGGCAAAAACAGCCCCAGAGACAGCATCCCCTACCAAACTGCAAACAGGCTTCCAGTTTCTAACCAAAGACTTCCTGAGATTCTGGATGGTTGACATCCACCGAGAGGGTCGCAGCTAGAGACCAACTCCCCAGAAGAGACACAAAGCGCACCGGACCGGGGCACGCGGAAACTGAGACTGGGACTGCGGAGGGGAGAAGGCGCATTGCACCAGGGGAGAGTGTGCTGCTCAAGCTCCTGGCTGCCTGAGCTGCTCAGGCGGGGAAGGCACAACACGCAGGCCCAACTGAGTCTGCGTCTTTGTGGAATACCCGAAAACCTGAACCTGAGCGGCTTAGGCGTGGGAAGTACACACAACTCAGGGCCCACTCCCTGAGAGCAACCTGGAGCCTGAGCAGTGTAGACGGGGAAGGCACACACACTGTGAGCGGGGGCAAACTCAGCGTGGCTGGAACACTGCGAGTGCTCCCCACACACGCCAGTGATATTCGTCTGCAGTGCCCTTCCCTCCCCACAGCACGACTGAACAAGCAAACCTAAATAAGAGACCACCTCCACCCACTTGTGTCAGGGCAGAAATTAGACACTGAAGAGACCTGCAAACAGAAACCAAATAAACAAAGGGAACCGCTTCAGAAGTGACAGGTGCAACAGATATAAATCCCTGTAGTTAACACCGACTACACTGGAAGGGGCCTACAGGTATTGAGAAGGGTAAGCTGGAACAAGGAGCTATCTGAAACTGAACTGAGCCCACACTGCCCACAACAGCTCCAGAGAAATTCCTAGATATATTTTACTATTATTATTATTTTTAATTAAAATTTTTTTTCTTTTTTTCCCATTTATTTTTATTAGTTGGAGGCTAATTACTTTACAATACTGTAGTGGATTTTGTCATACATTGACATGAATCAGCCATGGATTTACATGTATTCCCCATCCCGATCCCCCCTCCCACCTCCCTCTCTACCCGATCCCTCTGGGTCTTCCCAGTGCATCAGGCCCGAGCACTTGTCTCATGCATCCAACCTGGGCTGGTGATCTGTTTCACCATAGATAATATACATGTTTTGATGCTGTTCTCTCAAAACATCCCACATTTTACTTTTTCTTACTCCTCTATTACTCCTTAATTTTCATTTTCATAACCCACTATAACCTTGCAAAAAAAAGAAAGACCCTAATTTCCTAATTCTAAAGCAAACTTCATATATATTTCTTAAATTTTTTGTGTTTTTGTTTTTAATATTGTATTTTTAAGAGTCTAACCTCTACTCTAGATTTTTAATCTTTGTTTTTTAATATTATATATCAATTTTGGACATTTAAGAATCCAATATTCAGTACCCATTTTAACTCAGGAGTGTCATGATTACTCTCTCCCCCTTTTGACTCTCCTTTTTCTCCCCCAGATCACCTCTAATTCCTCCCTCCCCCTTCTCTTCTCAGTCCAATTCTGTGGATCTCTGTGGCTGCTCTGAGCTACGGAGAACACTTAGGGAACACAGTTCTGCCTAGATCTGATGCTCTCCTCTTGAGTCCCCCTTTTTCTCCTCCTGCTCATCTCTATCTCCTTCCTCCCTCTTCTCTTCTTCATGTACCTCTGTGAACCTCTCTGGGTGTCTCTCACTGTGGAGAATCTTTTCACCATTAACTTAGAAGTTTTATTATCAGTGCTGTATAGTTGGAGAAGTCTTGAGGCTACTGGAAGAATAAGACTGAAATCCAGAGGCAGGAGACTTAAGTCCAAAACCTGAGAACACCAGAGAACTCCTGACTACATGGAACATTAAGTAATAAGAGATCATCCAAAAGCCTCCATACCTACACTGAAACCAACCACCACCCAAGAGCCAATAAGTTCCAGAGCAAGACATACCATGCAAATTCTCCAGCAATGCAGGAACATAACCCTGAGCGTCAATATACAGGCTGCCCAAAGTCACACCAAACCCATAGACACATCTCAAAACTCACTACTGGACACTTCATTGCACTCCAGAGAGAAGAAATCCAGCTCCATGCACCAGAACACCGACGCAAGCTTCCCTAACCAGGAAACCTTGACAAGCCAATCGTCCAACCCCACCCACTGGGAGAAACCTTCACAATAAAAAGGAACCACAGACCACCAGCATACAGAAAGGCCACCCCCAAACAGAAATCTAAACAAGATGAAAAGACAGAGAAATACCCAGCAGGTAAAGGAACATAAAAAATGCCCACCAAGCCAAACAAAAGAGGAGGAGATAGGGAATCTACATGAAAAAGAATTTAGAATAATGATAATAAAAATGGTCCAAAATCTTGAAAACAAAATGGAGTTACAGATAAATAGCCTGGAGACAAGGATTGCAAGATGCAAGAAATGTTTAACAAGGACCTTGAAGAAATAAGAAAGAGTCAATTAAGAATGAATAATGCAATAAATGAGATCAAAAACACTCTGGAGGAAACTGACAGTAGAATAACGGAGGCAGAAGATAGGATAAGTGAGGTAGAAGATAAAATGGTGGAAATAAGTGAAGCAGAGAGGAAAAAAGAAAAAAGAATCAAAAGAAATGAGGACAACCTCAGGGACCTCTGGGACAATGTGAAATGCCCCAACATTCGAATCATAGGAGTCCCAGAAGAAGAAGACAAAAAGAAAGGCCATGAGAAAATACTTGAGGAGATAATAGCTGAAAACTTCCCTAAAATGGGGAAGGAAATAGTCACACAGGTCTAAGAAACCCAGAGACTCCCAAACAGGATAAACCCAAGGTGAAACACCCCAAGACACGTATTAATCAAATTAACAAAGATCAAACACAAAGAACAAATATTAAAAGCAGCAAGGGAGAAACAACAAATAACACACAAAGGGATTCCCATAAGGATAACAGCTGATCTATCAATAGAAACTCTTCAGGCCAGAAGGGAATGATAGGACATATTGAAAGTAATGAAAGAGAATAACCTACAACCCAGATTACTGTACCCAGCAAGGATCTCTTTCAGATATGAAAGAGAATTTAAAAGCTTTACAGACAAGAAAAAGCTGAGAGAATTCAGCACCACCAAACCAGCTCTTCAACAAATGCTAAAGGATCTTCTCTAGACAGGAAACATAGAAAGGTTGTATAAACGCAAACCCAAAACAACAAAGTAAATGGCAACAGGACCATACCTATCAATAATTACCTTAAATGTAAATGGGTTGAATGTCCCAACCAGAAGACAAAGACTGGCTGAATGGATAAAAAAGCAAGTCCCCCATATATGCTGTCTACAAGAGGCCAACCTCAAAACAAGGGACACATACAAGCTGAAAGTGAAGGGCTGGAAAAAAAAATATTTCATGCAAACGGAGACCAAAAGAAAACAGGAGTCACAATACTCATATCAGATAAAATAGACTTTGAAATAAAGGCTGTGAAAAGAGACAAAGAAGGACACTACATAATGATCAAAGGATCAATCCAACAAGAAGATATAACAATTATAAATATATATGCACCCAACATAGGAGCACTGTAATATATAAGGCAAATGCTAACAAGTATGAAAGGGGAAATTAACAATAAAACAATAATAGTTGGAGACTTTAACACCCCACTCACACCTATGGATAGATCAACTAAACAAAAAATTAATAGGAAAAAACAAACTTTAAATGGCACAATGGACCAGCTAGACCTAATTGATATCTATAGGACATTTTACCCCCAAACAATTAATTTCACCTTTTACTCAAGTGCACATGGAACCTTTTCCAGAATAGATCACATCCTGGGCCATATCTAGCCTTGGTAAATTCAAAAAAATTGAAATCATTCCAGTCATCTTTTCTGACCATGATGCAGTAAGATTAGATCTCAATTACAGCAAAAAAAAACTATTAAAAATTCCAACATATGGAGGGTAAATAACACGCTTCTGAATAACCAATAAATCATAGAAGAAATAAAAAAAGAAGTCAAAATATGCATAGAAACGAAAGAAAATGAAAACACAACAACCCAAAACCTATGGGATACTGTAAAAAAAGTGCTAAGGGGAAGGTTCATAACAATACAGGCTTACCTTAAGAAACAAGAAAAAAGTCAAATAATTAACCTAACTCTACACCTAAAGCAACTAGAGAAGGAAGAAATGAAGAATCCCGGGGTTAGTAGAAGGAAAGAAATTTTAAAAATTAGGGCAGAAATAAATGCAAAAGAAACAAAAGAGACCATGGCCAAAATCAACAAAGCTAAAACCTGGTTTTTTGAAAAGATAAACAAAATTGACAAACCATTAGCAAGACTCGTTAAGAAACAAAGGGAGAAGATCCAAATCAACAAAATTAGAAATGAAAATGGAGAGATCACAACAGACAACACTGAAATACAAAGGATCATAAGAGACCACTACCAGCAGCTATATGCCAATAAAATGAACAACTTGGAAGAAATGGACAAATTCTTAGAAAAGTATAACTTTCCAAAACTGAACCAGGAGAAATAGAAGATCTTAACAGACCCATCACAAGCACGGAAATCGAAACTGTAATCAGAAATCTTCCAGCAAAAAAAAGCCCAGGACCAGATGGCTTACAGCTGAATTCTACCAAAAATTAGAGAAGAGCTAACACCTATCTTACTCAAAATCTTCCAGAAAATTGCAGAAGGTAAACTTCCACTCTCATCCTATGAGGCCACCATCACCCTAATTCCAAAACCAGACAAAGATGCTACACAAAAAAGAAAACTACAGGCCAATATCACTGATGAACATAGATGCGAAAATCCTTAGCAAAATTCTAGCAAACAGAATCCAACAACATATTAAAAAGATCATCCATCATGGCCAAGTGGGCTTTATCCCAGGAATGCAAGAATTCTTTAACATCCGCAAATCAATCAATGTAATATACCACATTAACAAATTGAAAGATAAAAACCATATGATTGTCTCAATAGATGCAGAAAAAGCCTTTGACAAAATCCAACATCCATTTATGATAAAAACTCTCCAGAAAGTGGGAATAGAAGGAACATACCTCAACATAATAAAAGCTATATATGACAAACCCACTGCAAACATTATCCTCAATGGTGAAAAATTGAAAACATTTCCCCTAAAGTCAGGAACAAGACAAGGGTGCCCACTCTCACCACTACTATTCAACATAGTTTTGGAAGTTTTGGCCACAGCCATCAGAGCAGAAAAAGAAATAGAAGGAATCCAGATAGGAAAAGAAGAAGTAAAACTCTCACTGTTTGCAGATGACATGAACCTGTACATAGAAAACCCTAAAGACTCTACCAGAAAATTACTAGAGCTAATCATTGAATATAGTAAAGTTGCAGGATACAAAATTAACACACAGAAATCCCTTGCATTCCTATACACTAACAATGAGAAAACAGAAAGAGAAATTAAGGAAACAATTCCATTCACCATTGCAATAAAAAGAATAAAATACTTAGGAGTATATCTACCTAAAGAAAGGAAAGACCTACACATAGAAAACTATAAAACACTGATGAAAGAAATCAAAGAGGACACAAATAGATGGAGAAATATACCGTGTTCATGGATTGGAAAAATCAATATTGTCAAAATGACTATACTACCCAAAGCAATCTATAGATTCAATGCAATCCCTATCAAGCTACCAACGGTATTTCACAGAACTAGAACAAATAATTTCACAATTTGTATGGAAATACAAAAAACCTCGAATAGCCAAAACAATCTTTAGAAAGAGGAATCGAACTGGAGGAATCAATCTGCCTGACTTCAGGCTGTACTACAAAGCCACAGTCATCAAGACAGTATGGTACTGGCACAAAGGCAAATATGGATCAATGGAACAGAATAGAAAGCCCAGAGATAAATCCACGTACCTATGGACACCTTATCTTTGACAAAGGAGGCAAGACTATACAATGGAAAAAAGGCAACTTCTTTAACAAGTGGTGCTGGGATAACTGGTCAACCACTTGTAAAAGAATAAACTAGAACACTTTCTAACACCATACACAAAAATAAACTCAAAATGGATTAAAGATCTAAATGTAAGACCCGAAACTATTAAACTCCTAGAGGAGAACATAGGCAAAACATTCTCCAACATAAATCACAGCAGTATCCTCTATGACCCACCCCCCAGAATATTGGAAATGAAAGCAAAAATAAACAAATGGGATCTAATTAAACTTAAAAGTTTTTGCACAACAAAGGAAACTATATGCAAGGTGAAAAGACAGCCTTCAGAATGGGAGAAAATAGTAGCAAATGAAGCAACAGACAAAGGATTAATCTCAAAAATATACAAGCAACTCCTGCTGCTCAATTCCAGAAAAATAAATGACCCAATCAAAAAATGGGCCAAAGATCTAAACAGACATTTCTCCAAAGAAGACATACAGATGGCTAACAAACACACGAAAAGATGCTCAACATCACTCATTATCAGAGAAATGCAAATCAAAACCACAATGAGGTACCATTACAAGCCAGTCAGAATGGCTGCTATTCAAAAGTCTACAAGCAATAAATGCTGGACAGGGTGTGAAGAAAAGGGAACCCTCTTCCACTGTTGGTGGGAATGCAAACTAGTACAGCCACTATGGAGAACAGTGTGGAGATTCCTTAAAAAACTGGAAATAGAACTGCCATATGACCCAGCAATCCCACTCCTGGGCATACACACCAAGGAAACCAGAACTGAAAGAGACACGTGTACCCCAATTTTCATCACAGCATTGTTTATAATAGCCAGGACATGGAAGCAACCTAGATGCCCAGCAGCAGTAGAATGGATAAGAAAGCTATGGTACATATACACAATGGAATATTACTCAGCCATTAAAAAGAATTCATTTGAATCAGTTCTAATGAGATGGATGAAACTGGAGCTCATTATACAGAGTGAAGTAAGCCAGAAAGAAAAACACCAATACAGTATACTAATGCATATATATGGAATTTAGAAAGATGGTAATGATAACCCTATATGCAAGACAGAAAAAGAGACACAGATGTATAGAACAGACTTTTGGACTCTATGGGAGAAGGTGAGGGTGGGATGATCTGAGAGAATAGTATTGAAATATATATATTATCAAGTGTGAAACAGATCCCCAGTCCAGGTTGGATGCATGAGACAAGTGCTCGGGGCTGGTGCACTGGGATGACCTAGAGGGATGTGATGGGGAGGGAAGAGGGAGGGGGGTTCAGGATGGGGAACACATGTAAACCCATGGCTGATTTATGTCAATGTATGGCAAAAACCACTACAATACTGTAAAGTAATTAGTCTCCAACTAATAAAAATAAATGAAAAAAAAAAAACACCCAGAATGCTAGATAAAAACTTTAAAATGTTTTATTAAGAGCATTGTTGAGTACTCTCTTCAGCACAAATGCTAGAATTGGAATGATACAGAGAAGGTTAGTATGCCCTCTGTCTAAGGATGATATGAAAATTAATGAAGACTTCCAATTAAAGAAAGAAATAAAGAAAGCAAATAAACACTGTTGAGCTGCAAAGAAAGCAAGGAATTCTCAAGTCAGAGACATAGTGATGGCATGAATGAGAGAAATAAGAGAAATTTGAGGGCCTTTGCCAAACTAGATGAACTTGGGTATCAGTTTCATAGTCTCATGGAACATGGAGTACAGGAGGACAACTCGGGGATCTGCTCATGGTGGAGAGTATAAGAATAGATCTTTCCTCCTTTAAGTCAAAGACCCCAAAGGGTTCCACCTTAGTGTAAGAGAGAACTAGAAACACTGTTCACTTTCACCAAAGGTTATATGAAAATTGCCTGAAATTTGGTAGCATAACAGAGGAAGGCAACATCCCTAAAAAAACTGAATTCAGGGGTTTCCCTGGTGGCTCAGTGGATGTGGAGGGAGGTGGGAGGGGGAATCGGGATGGGAAACACATTTAAATCCATGGCTGATTCTTGTTAATGTATGGCAAAAATCACTACAATATTGTAAAGTAATTAGCTTCCAACTAATAAAAATAAATGAAAAAAAAAAAGATCTACCTGCCAATTCAAGAGACATGGGTTTGATCCCTGATCCAGGAAAGATCCCACATGCCTTGGAGCGACTAAACCTGAGCATCACAACTATTGAATCTGTTCTCTAGTGCTTCAGAGCCAAAACTACTGAAGCCCTCGCACCCTAGATCCCAGGCTCCACAACAAGAGATTAGCTGCACATGAAACAGTTAGAGAAAAACCTGAGCAGCAACAAGACCCAGCACAGCCAAAAATAAATAAGTAAATAAAATTAAAACAAAAGAAAGCAAAAAATCACTATAAACAAATAAACAACAACAACAAAAAACCCTGAATTCACAGTCTGGTTATCACATTGACATAAGGTGCAAATTTATAGTGTCCAAATCCAGGCTCTCAAACTAAAAATTTAGTTTAACGTAGTTCCAAATGAAAAGTTATCTGGAGTCCTCGCTGATGAAAAATGCACACAATTTCTGGAGGAGCACACATAATACCAGATCCCCATGAATCTAAAAGAGAAAATTTTCAATGAAATTCAACTACTCACAGTCAAAATTCACTAAACACATGAGAAAACAAGGCACTCTCAACCAAGAGAAGCAACAAGATAGAAGAGGGCTCATGAAACTTCAGATATTGGAGTAACTTGACACAAAATATAAATAACCATGTTTTCATATATTTATAAAAATTAAGAACAATTTTTAAATATGTGCAGAGAAAACACTAAAGAGAGACTAGGCATTTTTAAAAATGAAAAATTAATAATTGAAATTTTAAAAATATAAATTAAAAAATGCAAACAAAAACAAAAGTGAATATGTTTAACAGCAGATTTGATACAACTAAAGATAGATTAATAAACAGGAAGATATATCCGTTCAGATTAGTCGTGCAGTCGTGTCTGACTCTTTGCAACCCTATGGACTGCAGCACACCAGGCGTCCCTGTCCATTGTCCACACCAATTACTGGAGCTTGCTCAAACTCATGTCCATCGAGTCAGAAGATTTATAAAAGTAAATTAATCAGAATGTAGCTGCAGCGTGTTGAATTTTGTCCCCACAAAATATATGTTCAAATTCTAACCTTTGGTATTATGAATATGACCTTATTCAGAAATAGGGTTTTGCAGATGGTATTAAATTAATGATCTTGAGATGAGATCATCCTAGATTTAGGACAAAAGGCATTAGATTTATGGAGGGCCCTAAATCTAATGTCTGTCATCCTTATAAGAGAAGGAGGAGGAATATTCAAAACACAGATTCAGAGAGGAAGACCCATAGGTGAAGGTCATGTGAAGTCAGAAGTAGGGAATGGAGTGATGAGTCTACAAGCCAAAGAACACCAAGACTTGCCAACAACCACCAGAAGATAAGAGAGTGACATGGAACAGATTCTTCCCCAGAGCATCCAGAAGGAATAAACCCTGAAGACACCTTGATTTTGAACTTCTGCTTTCAGAACTATGAGAGAATAAAACTTCTGTGGTTTGAAGACACAGAATTAGTGGTTATTTGTTCCAGCAGCTCTAGCACATAGAAAGAGTGAAAAATATAAAGGTGGAGTTAAGAAATGGTGAGGATTAAGTTAGAGAGTCTAACATAAGTGTAACTGGAGTTTCAGAGAGAGGAGATACAAAGATTGGTAGACAAGATTCTTGAAGTGATAATGGCTGAGAATATTCCAGAAGTGATGAAAAATACAATTACTAAATAAAGCCCAATGAATTATTTTCTGAAGGAAAATACAAAATCATACTTAGACACATCATGGTGACCCTTAGTAAGAACAAAGAAAAAAACTTGAAAATAGCCATAGAAGTTGCAGTTCTAGCAATGGGCAAACAAAAGTGTAATTTAGAGCACCAAAGTTGCCCTTGTCCAGAAGATATGAGCTAATGCCACAAATACTTGCATTTCGATTTTCTGATAAGACCCACCATTATGCATAAGGGGGTGGGGAAAAGGTGAGAGACCTCTATATTGAACCACATCCTCAGTCATAACAAACCAGAAACTTCCTACAAACTCTGATTAATTATGGAATGCGTTGCTGTGGTTTTGAAACATGTAGGAAGAGAAAAAGAACAGGAAAAGCAAAGAGACTTCCTTGTGTGGTTATAACAGCTAATCAAGTCTCACGTCTTTGCACGCTGTGTATACAAGGTCTAGGTGGACTAATGACTCACAGAATTTTGATTTGAGTTGTTCCAACTAAACATGCCCAGAGACCTAAGAGAGGTAAACTGAAAACCTCTGTGGAGGAGCGCAAATCTGTCTTAGGCCTCAGGAAATGCCCCTAAATAATTTTTAAAGGACAATGGCCAGCAAGCAATTCAAATTTCTGAGCCGTAAAAGAAAATGACACTATAACATGAGCAAGAACCAACATAAATGAGAGTCAGCAGAGACAGATTTCAGATGTTGAACTTTTCAGATGCATCTTTTAAAGCAACTATGCTTAATGTGTAATAAAAGTAAGTCATAAACTTAAAAAATTTCACTGGAAATAAAAAAAAACATAAAAAATCATAGACTTTAAAAAGAATCAAATAACATCTAGAATGAAAAAACAATAATTAAAATTAAAAACTTCAACAGACATATGTGGCAATAGATTGAATAGAAACAAAAGACAGAATTTGTGACCAGGAAGATAAAACAGAAAAATATATTGAGAATGCAACATAGATTATAAAAATACAAAAAATGTAGAGAGGATAAAAGATGTATAAAAATAGTTTGAATTTGTTTTATTTGAGTCCTGGAAAGAATAGAGAGAAATGAACCAAAGGAAATATTTGAAGAGAATGTATCTGAGAATTAATGAAAGACTCCAATGCATAGATTGAAAAGATTCATTTAATCTAAAGGATAAATAAAAATAAATCTACAGTTATGAGTATCACAGGAAAACTGAAGAAAACCAAAGATGGAGAAAAATCTTAACAGCAGTCAAAGAAAGTTTACTTTTGAAGAAACGACAGATTGACCATTGACATATCAGTAGCAACTCTCTCCAGAAGAGAGTGAACTTCAAAGTGCTGAGTCTGAGATAAAAATGTTTTTATGAAAAGAATAGTCAAAAGAATTTGTCTTCAGCAGGGATTCACTGAAGAAAATTCCAAAGCATAAATTTTAGGCCTAAGGTAATTGATCCTAGGTGGAGGATCTGAAATAGAAAAAGAATCAAGAAGAAAAAGCTTTGTAAATATGTGGGCAAATGTAAATGACTGTTGATTCTATAAAACAATTATAACAATGTATTGTTGGGATGGAAAAATATAGTTTTAAAACACTAGACAACAAATCAAGAAGAGGATAAATGGAGTTAAATGTGCATTTATATTTTAAATGGGTAAATATTTTTTAAATTCAGACTTTGAAACGTAAAGTGTGCAGTTTATAATTTCTAGGGTAGGCACCATCAGAGGAGAAAGAACATTTTTAAGCTTCCAAGAGAGTATAATAATGATAATAATTGAGTATAATTATTCAATAGTTATGTTGAATAAATGAATATAATAATGATAATAATATTTAGTCAATTATAGCAAAGTCAAGAAAAGAAATAAGACACAGTGAACACATATGATAAATGTAAAGAACAAAATAAGAGGGTAGAAAGAAATCCTCAGTCAGTTCAGTAGCTCAGTCATGTCTGACTCTGCGACCCCATGAACCGCAGCACGCCAGGCCTCCCTGTCCATCACCAACTCCCGGAGTTTACTCAAACTCATGCCCATCAAGTCGGTGATGCCATCCATCCATCTCATCCTCTGTTGTCCCCTTCTCCTCCTGCCCCCAATCCCTTCCAGCATCAGGGTCTTTTCCAACGAGTCAACTCTTTGCACAAGGTGGCCAAAGTATTGGAGTTTCAGCTACAGCATCAGTCCGTCCAATGAATACCCAGGACTGATCTCCTTTAGGATGGACCGGTTGGATCTCCTTGAAGTCCAAGGGACTCTCAAGAGTCTTCTACAACACCATAGTTCAAAAGTATAAATTTTTCGGCGCTCAGCTCTCTTCACAGTCCAACTCTCACATCCATACATGACCACTGGAAAAACCATAGCCTTGACCAGATGGACCTTTGTTGGCAAAGTAATGTCTCTGCTTTTTAATATGCTCTCTAGGTTGGTCATAACTTTCCTTCAGTAATTAAATTGAATGGCTGTCTGAAGAGGCCTTACAAATAGCTTTGAAAAGAGGAGAAGCAAAAAGCAAAGGAAAGAAGGAAAGATATACCCATTTGAATGCAGAGTTCCAAAGAACAGCAAGGAGAGATAAGAAAGCCTTTCTCAGTGATCAGTGAAAAGAAGTAGAGGAAAATAATAGGATGGGAAAAATTAGAGATCTCTTCAAGAAAATTAGAGATACTAAGGGAACATTTTATGCAAAAATGGGCTCAATAAAGGACAGAAATGGTAGGGACCTAAAAGAAGCAGAAGACATTAAGAAGAGGTGACAAGAATACACAGAAGAACTGTACAAAAAAGATCTTCATGACCCAGATAATCACAATGGTGTGATCACTCACCCAGAGCCAGACATCCTGGAATATGAAGTCAAGTGGGCCTTAGGAAGCATCACTACAAACAAAGCTAGTGGAGGTGATGGAATTCCAGTTGAGCTATTTCAAATCCTAAAAGCTGATGCTGTGAAAGTGCTGCACTCAATATGCCAGCAAATTTGGAAAACTCAGCAGTGGCCTCAGGACTGGAAAAGGTCAGTTTTCATTCCAATTGCTAAGAAAGGCAATGCCAAAGAATGCTCAAACTACTGCACAATTGTGCTCATCTCACACCCTAGTAAAGTGATGCTCAAAATTCTCCAAGCCAGGCTTCAGCAATACGTGAACTGTCAACTTCCAGATGTTCAAGCTGGTTTTAGGAAAGGCAGGGGAACCAGAGATCAAATTGCCAACATCTGTTGGATAATTGAAAAAGCAAGAGAGTTCCAGAAAAATATCTATTTCTGCTTTATTGACTACGCCAAAGCCTTCGACTGTGTGGATCATAATAAACTGTGGAAAATTCTGAAAGGGATGGGCATAACAGATCACCTGACCTTCCTCTTGAGAAATCTGTATGCAGGTCAGGAAGCAACAGTTAGAACTGGACATGGAACAACAGACTGGTTGCAAATCAGGAAAGGAGTACATCAAGGCTGTATATTGTCACCCTGCTTATGTAACTTATATGCAGAGTATATAATGAGAAACGCTGAACTGGATGAAGCACAAGCTGGAATCAAGATTACTTGAAGAAATATCAATAACCTGAGATATGCAGATGACACCACTCTTATGGCAGAAAGCAAAGAAGAACTAAAGAGCCTCTTGATGAAAGTGAAAGAGGAGAGTGGGAAAAGCTGACTTAAAGCTCAACATTCAGAAAACTAAGATCATGGCAACTGGTCCCATCACTTCATGGCAAATAGATGGGGAAACAGTGGAAATAGTGGCAGACTTTATTTTTTGGGGCTCCAAAATCACTGCAGATGGTGACTGCAGCCATGAAATTAAAAGACACATACTCCTTGGAAGGAAAGTTATGACCAACCTAGACTGCATATTAAAAAGCAGAGACATTACTTTGCCAACAAAGGTTCATCTAGTCAAGGCTATGGTTTTTCCAGTAGTTATGTATGGATGTGAGAGTTTGACTATAAAGAAAGATGAGCACCAAAGAATTGATGCTTTTGAACTGTGGTGTTGGGGAAGACTCTTGAGAGTCCCTTGGACTGCAAGGAGATCCAACCAGTCGATCCTAAGGGAGATCAGCCCTGAGTGTTCTGGAAAGACTGATGTTGAAAGTGAAACCCTGATACTTTGGCCACCTGCTGTGAAGAGTGCTAAGAAACACATGACAAAATGCTCAACATCACTCATTATCAGAGAAATGCAAATCAAAACCACAATGAGGTACCATCTCATGCTGGTCAGAATGGCTGCTATCAAAAAGTCTACAAACAATAAATGCTGGAGAGGGTGCAGAGAAAGGGAACCCTCTTACACTGTTGGTGGGAATGCACACTAGTACAGACACTATGGAGATCAGTGTGGAGATTCCTTAAAAAACTGGAAATAGAGCTGCGATATGACCCAGCAATACCACTACTGGGCATACACACTGAGGAAAACAGAATTGAAAGAGAAAC
>NC_057387.1:31316834-31344389 GCF_019320065.1 Cervus canadensis | reverse complement strand
CAAAATTGCTCTAAAAAATAAAGATTATAATCTAAAAAAATGAAAGTGAAAGACAATTTGAGGCAAAAATAATACAAGCATTTGTCACCAGAACAACCTCATTAAAAGAAATTCTAGATCATGAGTCAACAAGATGGTGACACAGGAGACTCCTGAGTTTCCCTCCTCCCACGGATTCACTGAATGTACAGTTATACTCAGAGAAATTCCCCCCTAAAGAGATCCAGGAACTAGCTGAGTCAGTCCTACACAACAGACCAATGAGAAAATACTGATACCGAAATGGGTAGGAAAGGCTGAGACACACTCTCACACCTTAAACTCCACCTTTAATACAGTGCCCATACAGTTGGGAGGGAACACTCAACTCTCAGCTTCTTCTCAAGGAGTGAAGAGTTTGGACCACACAAAAGTTTGGACCCCAACTTTTGAGACTCCCATCCAGAGGGACAGGTTCCCAAAACGCCTCACTCTAGAAACCCAGTAAAGATTGTGTCCAAGAGGCTCACAAGACAACTGGAAACAAACAAAAAAAGTGATTCCTAATGGGTGCATGGGAACTCATCATGACTCTCCCTCCAGGGCTTTGCACAGAAGAAGAAATTCATGGAACAGAAAAGCATGAATAAATATAAAATCTGAGCAGTCCAATTACCAGTAAAGAGATTGAGTCAGTAATCAAAATCCTTCCAACAAAGTTCAGAGCCAGAAGCCTTCACTAATAAACTCTACCAAACATTAGAAGAACTAATATACATCCAGCTCAAACTCTTCCAAAAAATAGAAGAGGAGGAGACACTTCCAAACTCTTTTTATGAGGCCATCAATACCTTGATACCTAAACCAGGCAGGGATGCTCTAAGAAAAGAGAATTATAGGACAAAATCCCTGACAAACATAGATACAAAAATTCTCAACAAAATATTAGCAAATCAAAGTCAACACTGCATTAAAAAGATCATATGCCATAGCCAAGTGGGATTTATTCCAGAGAAACAAGGATGATTTAACATCCACAAATAAACCAATGTGATATACATTAACAAACTGAAAAATAAAAAATATATGATCATCTTAACAGATGCAGAAAAAGCATTTAACAAAATTTAATATTATTTCAGGATAAAAACTCTCAAGAAATTGACTTAGGGACTGTATTTCAACATAATAATGTCCATATATTACAAGCCCACAGCTACCATTATACTCAACAGTGATATGTTGAATTATTTTCCTCCAAGATCAAAAACAAGACAAGGATGCCCACCCCTGCCACTTTAATTCAACATAGTAGTGAAATTCCGTCAGAGCAGTCAGACAAGAAAAAGAAATAAATGGCATTAGAATAAGAAAGGAACATATAAAATTATTTCTATTTGCAGATGACAATATTAGGTGTATAAAACTCTGAAAACCCCACCACAAACATTGTTAGAACTAATAATTGAGTTCAGTAAAGTTGCAGAATACAAAATTGGTATACAAAACTAATTTATGTTTCTATGAATCAACATTGAACTATCAGAAAGAAAAATTAGGAAACAATCACGTTCACCATAGTATCAGAAAAAGTAAAATATTTAGAAATAAATATAACTGATGAGTTATGAGTTCTATATACTGAAAGCTAAAAGATATTTAAAAACCTCAAAATAATTGAAAGATATTTGGTTCATGGATGAGAAGAATACTGTTAAAATGTCCATACTGCCCAAAACAATTTACAGATTCAATATAGTCCCAATATGTTCCAATGATATTTTTCTCATAAATAAGGAAAACAATCCTAAAATGTGTATGGAACAACAAAACACCCTCAAAGAGCCAAAACAATCTTGAAAAAGAAGAACAAAGCTGAAAGCATCACATTTCCTGATTTTTCAAAATATTGGGTTGGCCAAAGTTTCCATGAGATATGAAAAAACCTGAATGAAATTTTGGCCAATTCAGGTAAATATTTTATGAAACATGGTGATCAAAGTGGAATGATTTGGACATGGAGAAATGAACCAGAATAGAATCCAGAAATAAATGAATGGATATGTGGTCAATTAATTTACAATGAGGGAGCCAAAAATACAAAAAGGAGAAACAACAGTCTCTTCAATAAACTGTTGAGAAAACTGGTCAGTTACGTGTAAAGAGTAGAATTTGACTCCTGGCTTCAGTTCAGTTCAGTCACTCAGTCGTGTCTGACTCTTTGCCACCACATGAACTGCAGCACACCAGGGCTCCCTGCCCATCAACAACTACCGGAGCTTACTCAAACTCATGTCCACTGAGTCGGTGATGTCATCCAACCATCTCATCCTCTGCCATCCCCTTCTTCTCCTGCCTTCAATCTTTCTCAGCATCAGGGTTTTTCCAATGAGTCAGTTCTTCGCATCAGGTGGCCAAAGTATTGGAGTTTCAGCTTAAGCATCAGTCCTTCCAATGAACACCCAGGACTGATCTCCTTTAGGATGGACTGGTTGGATCTCCTTGCAGTCCAAGGGACTCTCAAGAGTCTTCCCCAACACCACAGTTCAAAAGCATCAATTTTTCGGTGCTCAGCTTTCTTCACAGTCCAACTCTCATATCCATACATGACTAATGGAAAAAACATAGCCTTGACTAGATGAACCTTTGTTGGCAAAGCAATGTCTCTGCTTTTTAATATGCTGTATCTAGGTTGGTCATAACTTTTCTTGCAAAGAGTAAGCGTCTTTTAATTTCATGGCTGCAGTCACCATCTGCAGTGATTTTGGAGTCCCCCCAAAATAAAGTCTGACACTGTTTCCACTGTCTCCCCATCTATTTCCCATGAGGTGATGGGACCAGATGCCATGATCTTAGTTTTCTGAATGTTGAGCTTTAAGCCAACTTCTTCACTCTCCTCTTTCACTTTCATCAAGAGGCCTTTTAGTTCCTCTTCACTTTCTGCCATAAGGGTGGTATCATCTACATATCTGAGGTTATTGATATTTCTCCCGACAATCTTGATTCCAGCTTGTGCTTTTTCCAGCCCAGCGTTTCTCATGATATACTCTGCATATAAGTTAAATAAGCAGGGTGACAATATACAGCCTTGACGTACTCCTTTTCCTATTTGGAACCAGTCTGTTGTTCCATATCCAGTTCTAACTGTGGCTTCCTGACCTGCATACAGGTTTCTCAAGAGGCAGGTCAGGTGGTGTGGTATTCCCATCTCCTTCAGAATTTTCCACAGTTTGTTGTGACCCACACAGTTGAAGGCTTTGGCATAGTCAATAAAGCAGAAATAGATGTTTTTCTGGAACTCTCTTGCTTTTTCAATGATCCAGCAGATATTGGCAATTTGATCTCTGGTTCCTCTGTGTTTTCTAAAACCAGCTTGAACAATCTGAGGGAGCTAATGTGAGATAGCAACTTAAACTGTGGGATAGCAATATATATAGAGAGAATTAACCTGCGAAAAGTTCACAGTTCACATATTGCTGAAGCCTGGCTTGGAGAATTTTGAGCATCACTTTACTAGGGTGTGAGATGAGCACAATTGTGCAGTAGTTTGAGCATTCTTTGGCATTGCCTTTCTTAGCGATTGGAATGAAAACTGACCTTTTCCAGTCCTGAGGCCACTGCTGAGTTTTCCAAATTTGATGGCATATTGAGTGTAGCACTTTCACAGCATCATCTTTCAGAATTGAAATAGTTCAACTGGAATTTCATCACCTCCACCAGATTTGATTGTAGTGGTGCTTTCTAAGGCCCACCTGACTTCACATTTCAGGATGTCTGGCTCTGGGTGAGTCATCACACCATTGTTATTATCTGGGTCGTTAAAATTTTTTTGTACAGTCCTTCTGTGTATTCTTGCCACCTCTTCTTAATATCTTCTTCTTCTGTTAGGTCCATACCATTTCTGTCCTTTATCGAACCCATGTTTGCATGAAATGTTCCCTTGGTATCTCTAATTTTCTTGAATAGAGCTCTAGTCTTTCCCATTCTGTTGTTTTCCTCTATTTCTTTGCATTGATCCTCTACATAGAAAAACCCTAAAGACTCCACCAGAAAATTACTAGAGCTAAACAATGAATATAGTAAAGTTGAAGGATATAAAATTAACACACAGAAATCCCTTGCATTCCTATACACTAACAATGAGAAAACAGAAAGAGAAATTAAGGAAACAATTCCATTCACCATTGCAATGAAACGAATAAAGTACTTAGGAATATATCTACCTAAAGAAACAAAAGACCGGAGAGGAGCTAAGATGGTGGAGGAATAGGATGAGGAGACCACTTTCTCCTACACAAATTCATGGAAACTACATTTGAATGCTGAGCAAACTCCACAAAACAACTTCTGATTGCTAGCAGAGGACATCAGGCAGCCAGAAAAGCAGCCCATTGTCTTCAAAAGGAGGTAGGACAAAATGTAAAAGATAAAAAGAGAGACAAAAGAGTTAGAGACAGATATCCGTCCCAGGAAGGGAGTCTTAACAGAGGAAGTTTCCAAACACCAGGAATCCCTCTCACTGGTGCGTCTTGGGGAAGTTTTCAAATCTCAGAGGGCAACCTAACTGAGAGGAAAAATAAATAAAATGCACAGATTACAGGCCTAAAAGCCACTCCCAGCAGAAAAGTACCCCAGACGCTCGCATCTGCCACCAGCAAGTGGGGCTGAATGGAGAGGCGCGGGCGGCATTGCTTAGGGTAAGAAGTGGACCTAAAAGCCCTGAGGGCAATCGGAGGGAGCTAATGTGAGATCGCAACTTAAACTGTGGGATAGCAATAGAGAGAGAGAGAGAATTAACCTGCGAAAAGCCCAAACCTAAGGCACAGCCGGCCCATCCACAGAACAAAGAATGGAGCAATACCAGAGAAGAGCTAGCCGGCTGCTGACTGGCCCATCCCCTGCAGGAGGCAGGGGGAGGTGGGCGCCAGGCCAGAAAGGGGCAAACTCAGCCCCAGAGAGGGCATCCCCTACAAAATTGCAAACAGGCTTGCAGTTTCTAACCAAAGACTTCCTGAGATTCTGGATGGTTGACATCCACCGAGAGGGTCGCAGCTAGAGACCAACTCCCCAGAAGAGACACAAGGCGCACTGGACTGGGGCACATGGAAACTGAGACTGGGACTGCGGAGGGGATAAGGCACACCGCACCTGGGGAGAGTGTGCTCATCAAGCTCCTGGGTACCTGAGCTGCTCACGGAAGGCACAAAACACAGGCCCAACCCTGTCTGTGTCTTTGTGGAGTACCCGAAAACCTGAACCTGAGCGGCTTAGGCCTGGGAAGTGCATGCAACTCAGGGCCCGCTCCCTGGAGAGCAACCTGGAGCCTGAGCAGTGTAGACGGGGAAGGCACACACGCCGTGAGCGGGGGCAAACCCAGTGTGGCCAGAACACTGCGAGTGCTCCCCACACACGCCAGTGGTATTTGTCTGCAGTGCCCTTCCCTCCTCACAGCACGACTGAACAAGCAAACCTAAACAAAAGACCACCTCCGCCCACTTGTGTCAGGGCGAAAATTAGACCCTGTAGAGGCCTGCAAACAAGAGCCAAATAAACAAAGGGAACCGCTTCAGAAGTGACAGGTGCAACAGATTAAAATCCCTGTAGTTAACACCAATTACACTGGAAGGGGCCTATAGATATTGAGTAGTATAAGCTGGAAAAAGGAACTATCTGGAGCTGAACTGAACCCACACTGCCTGCAACAGCTCCAGAGAAATTCCTAGATATATTTTTGCTATTATTATTTTTTTTTTTTGGACGGCTGGACTTGGTGTTGTTTTTTTTTTCCATTTATTTTTATTAGTTGGAGGCTAATTACTTTACAATATTGTAGTGGTTTTTACTATTATTTTTTTAATTAAAATTTTTGTTTCTTTTTTAAAAAGTCCTCTATTACTCTTCTATTACTCCTTAATTTTCATTTTTATAACCCGCTGCTGTTGCTAAGTCACTTCAGTCATGTCCGACTCTGTGCAACCCCACAGACAGCAGCCCACCAGGCTCTGTCGTCCCTGGGATTCTACAGGCAAGAACACTGGAGTGGGTTGCCATTTCCTTCTCCAATGCATGGAAGAAAAAGGTGAAAGTGAAGTCTCTCAGTCGTGTCCGACTCTTCACAACCCCATGGACTGCAGCCTACCATTGCCTTCTCCGTTTTAACCCACTATAACCTTGCAAAAAAAAAAAAAAAAAAAAAGGACCCTATTTTTAAAGCGAACTTCATATATTTTTCTTAAATTTTTTAATGTTTTTTTAATATTGTATTTTTAAGAGTCAAACCTCTACTCTAGATTTCTAATCTTTGTTTTTCAGTATTTGATATCAATTTTGGACAATTAAGAATCCAATCTTCAATACCCATTTTTACTCAGAGTGTGATTACTGGTTTGATTACTCTTTCCCCCTTTTTGACTCTCCTTTTTTTCCCCCAGATAACCTCTATTTCTTCCCTTCCCTTTCTCTTCTCAATCCAATTCAGTGAATCTCTGTGGGTGTTCTGGGCTGCGGAGAACACTTAGGGAACAGAGTACTGCGTAGATCTGTCTCTCTCCTCTTGAGTCCCCCCCTTTCTCCTCCTGCTCACCTATATCTCCTTCTTCCCTCTCCTCTTCTTCATGTACCTCCGTGAACCTCTCTGGGTGTCTCTCAGTGTGGAGAATCTTTTCACCACTAACCTAGAAGTTTTATTATCAGTGTGGTATGCATGGAGAATTCTTGAGGCTACTGGAAGAATAAGATTGAAATCCAGAGGCAGGAGGTTTAAGCCCAAAACCTGAGAACACCAGAGGAATGCTGATTACTGTTCAGTTCAGTCACTCAGTTGTGTCCGACTCTTTGCGGCCCCATAAATTGCAGCATGCCAGGCCTCCCTGTCCATCACCAACTCCCAGTTTACTCAAACTCATGCCCATCAAGTCGGTGATGTCATCCAGCCATCTCATCCTCTGTCGTCCCCTTCTCACCTGCCCCAAATCCCTCCCAGCATCAGGGTCTTTTCCAATGAGTCAACTCTTTGCATGAGGTGGCCACAAGTATTGGAGTTTCAGCTACAGCATCAGTCCGTCCAATGAACACCCAGGACTGATCTCCTTTAGGATGGACTGGTTGGATCTTCTTGAAGTCCAAGGGACTCTCAAGAGTCTTCCCCAACACCACAGTTCAAAAGCATCAATTTTTCGGTGCTCAGCTTTCTTCACAGTCCAACTCTCACATCCATACATGACCACGGGAAAAACCATAGCCTTGACCAGATGGACGTTTGTGCGCGAAGTAATGTCTCTGCTTTTTAACATGCTATCTAGATTGGTCATAACTTTCCTTCCAAGGAGTAAGTGTCTTTTAATTTCATGGCTGCAGTCACCGTCCACAATGATTTTGGAGCCCAAAAAAAATAAAGTCAGCCACTGTTTCCACTGTCTCCCCATCTATTTCCCATGAGGTGATGGGACCAGATGCCATGATCTTAGTTTTCTGAAAGCTAAGCTTTAAGCTAACTTTTTCACTCTCTTCTTTCACTTTCATCAAGAGGCTTTTTAGTTCCTCTCCACTCTCTGCCATAAGGGTGGTGTCATCTGCATATCTGAGGTTGTTGATATTTCTCCCGACAATCTTGATTCCAGCTTGTGCTTTTTCCAGCCCAGCGTTTCTCATGATATACTCTGCATATAAGTTAAATAAGCAGGGTGACAATATACAGCCTTGACGTACTCCTTTTCCTATTTGGAACCAGTCTGTTGTTCCATATCCAGTTCTAACTGTGGCTTCCTGACCTGCATACAGGTTTCTCAAGAGGCAGGTCAGGTGGTGTGGTATTCCCATCTCCTTCAGAATTTTCCACAGTTTGTTGTGACCCACACAGTTGAAGGCTTTGGCATAGTCAATAAAGCAGAAATAGATGTTTTTCTGGAACTCTCTTGCTTTTTTGATGATCCAGCGGATATTGGCAATTTGATCTCTGGTTCCTCTGTGTTTTCTAAAACTAGCTTGAGCATCTCGAAGTTCTTGATTCATGTATTGCTGAAGCCTGGCTTGGAGAATTTTGAGCATTGCTTTACTAGCATGTGAGATGAGTGCAATTGTGCGGTAGTTTGAACATTCTTTGGCATTGCCTTTCTTTGGGATTGGAATGAAAACTGACCTTTTCCAGTCCTGTGGCCACTGCTGAGTTCTCCAAATATGCTGGCATATTGAGTGCAGCACTTTCACAGCATCATCTTTCAGGATTTGAAATGGCTCAACTGGAGTTCCATCACATCCACTAGCTTTGTTCATAGTGATGCTTTCTAAGGCTCACCTGACTTCACATTTCAGGATGTCTGGCTCTAGGTGAGTGATCACACCATTGTGATTATCTGGGTCATGAAGATCTTTTTTGTACAGTTCTTCTGTGTATTCTTGCCACCTCTTCTTGATATCTTCTGCTTCTGTTAGGTCCATACAATTTCTGTCCTTTATCGAACCCATCTTTGCCTGAAATGTTCCCTTGATACCTTTAATTTTCTTGAAGAGATCCCTAGTCTTTCCCATTCTGTTGTTTTCCTCTATTTCTTTGCATTGATTGCTGAGGAAGGCTTTCTTATCTCTCCTGGCTATTCTTTGGAACTATGCATTCAAATGCAAATATCTTTCCTTTTCTCCTTTGCTTTTCGCTTCTCTTCTTTTCACAGCTATTAGTAAGGCCTCCTCAGACAACCATTTTGCATTTTTGCCTTTCTTTTCCATGGGGATGGTCTAGATCCCTGTCTACTGTTCAATGTCACGAACCTCCGTCCATAGTTCATCAGGCTCTCTATCAGATCTAGTCCCTTAAATCTATTTCTCACTTCCACTGTATACTCATAAGGGATTTGATTTAGGTCATACCTGAGTGGTCTAGTGGTTTTCCCTACACTCTTCAGTTTAAGTCTGAAGTTGGCAATAAGGAGTTCATGATCTGAGCCACAGTCAGCTCCCTGTCTTCTTTTTGCTGACTGTAGAGAGCTTCTCCATCTTTGGCTGCAAAGAATATAATCAATCTGATTTCGGTGTTGACCATCTGATGATGTCCATGTGTAGAGTATTCTCTTGTGTTGTTGGAAGAGGGTGTTTGCTATGACCAGTGTGTTCTCTTGGCAAAAATCTATTAGCCTTTGCCCTGCTTCATTTCACACTCCAAGACCAAATTTGCCTGTTACTCCAGGTGTTTCTTGACTTCCTACTTTTGCATTCCAGTCCCCTATAATGAAAAGAACATCTTTTTTGGGTGTTAGTTCTAAAAGGTCTTGTAGGTCTTCATAGAACCATTCAAATTCAGCTTCTTCAGCATTATGAGATGGGGCAAAGGCTTGGAATACCATGATATTACAGGAAACATTAATTAATAAGAGATCTTCCAAAAGCCTCCATACCTACACTGAAACCAACCACCACCCAAGAGCCAATAAGTTCCAGAGCAAGACATACCATGCAAATTTCCAGCAACGCAGGAACATAGCCCTGAGCATCAATATACAGGCTGCCCAAAGTCACACCAAACCCATAGACCCATCTCAAAACTCACTACTGGACACTCCACTGCACTCCAGAGAGAAGAAATCCAGCTCCACTCACCAACGCACGCTTCCCTAACCAGGAAACCTTGGCAAGCCAATGGTCTAACCCCACCCACTGGGAGAAACCTCCACAATAAGACGGAACCACAGGCCACCAGAATACAGAAAGGCCACCCCAAACACAGTAATCTAAATAAGATGAAAAGGCAGAGAAATAGCCAGCAGGTAAAGGAACATGAAAAATGCCCACCATGCCAAACAAAAGAGGAGGAGATAGGGAATCTACATGAAAAAGAATTTAGAATAATGGTAATAAAAATGATACAAAATCTTGAAAACAAAATGGAGTTACAGATAAATAGCCCGGAGACAAGGATTGCAAGATGCAAGAAATGTTTAACAAGGACCTTGAAGAAATAAGAAAGAGTCAATTAAAAATGAATAATGCAATAAATGAGATTTTTTTTTTAATAAATGAGATTAAAAACACTCTGGAGGGAACCAACAGTAGAATAACAGAGGCAGAAGATAGGATAAGTGAGGTAGAAGATAAAATGGTGGAAATAAATGAAGCAAAGAGAAAAAAAGAAAAAAGAATCAAAAGAAATGATGACAAACTCAGAGACCTCTGGGACAATGTGAAACGCCCCAACATTCGAATCAAAGGTGTCACAGAAGAAGCAGACAGAATGAAAGGACATGAAAAAATATTCAAGGAGATAATAGCTGAAAACTTACCCAAAATGGGGAAGAAAATGGTCACACAAGTCCAAGAAACCCAGAGAGTCCCAAACAGGATAAACCCAAGGTGAAACACCCCCAAGACACATATTAATCAAATTAATGAAGATAAAACACAAAGAACAAATATTAAAAGCAGCAAGGGAGAAATAACAAATAACACACAAGGGGATTCCCATAAGGATAACACACAAGGGGATTCTCATAAGGATAACAGCTGACCTTTCAATAGAAACTCTTCAGGCCAGAGGAAACGGCAGGACATACTGAAAGTAATGAAAGAGAATAACCTACAACCCAGATTACTGTACCCAGCAAGGATCTCATTCAGATATGAAAGAGAATTTAAAAGCTTTACAGACAAGAAAAAGCTGAGAGAATTCAGCACCACCAAACCAGCTCTTCAACAAATGCTAAAGGATCTTCTCTAGACAGGAAACATAGAAAGGTTGTATAAACGCAAACCCAAAACAACAAAGTAAATGGCAACGGGATCATACCTATTAATAATTACCTTAAATGTAAATGGGTTGAATGTCCCAACCAGAAGACAAAGACTGGCTGAATGGATAAAAAAGCAAGTCCCCCATATATGCTGTCTACAAGAGGCCAACCTCAAAACAAGGGACACATACAAGCTGAAAGTGAAGGGCTGGAAAAAAAAATATTTCATGCAAACGGAGACCAAAAGAAAACAGGAGTCACAATACTCATATCAGATAAAATAGACTTTGAAATAAAGGCTGTGAAAAGAGACAAAGAAGGACACTAAATAATGATCAAAGGATCAATCCAACAAGAAGATATAACAATTATAAATATATATGCACCCAACATAGGAGTACTGCATATGTAAGGCAAATGCTAACAAGTATGAAAGGGGAAATTAACAATAAAACAATAATAGTTGGAGACTTTAATACCCCACTCACACCTATGGATAGATCAACTACACAGAAAATAAACAAGGAAACACAAAACTTTAAATGGCACAATGGACCAGCTAGACCTAATTGATATCTATAGGACATTTCACCCCCCAAAAATCAATTTCACCTTTTTCTCAAGTGCACACGGAACCTTCTCCAGAATACATCACATCCTGGGCCATATCTAGCCTTGGTAAATTCAAAAAAATTGAAATCATTCCAGTCACCTTTTCTGACCATGATGCAGTAAGATTAGATCTCAATTACAGGAAAAAAAAAAAAAAACTATTAAAAGTTCCAACATATGGAGGATAAATAACATGCTTCTGAACAACCAACAAATCATAGCAGAAATCAAAAAAGAAATCAAAATATGCATAGAAATGAATGAAAATGAAAACACAACAACCCAAAACCTATGGAACACTGTAAAAGCAGTGCTAAGGGGAAGGTTCATAGCAATACAGGCTTACCTTAAGAAACAAGAAAAAAGCCAAATAAATAACCTAACTCTACACCTAAAGCAACTAGAGAAGGAAGAAATGAAGAATCCCGGGGTTAGTAGAAGGAAAGAAATCTTAAAAATTAAGGCAGAAATAAATGCAAAAGAAACAAAAGAGACCATGGCCAAAATCAACAAAGCTAAAACCTGGTTTTTTGAAAAGATAAACAAAATTGATGAACCGTTAGCCAGACTCATCAAGAAACAAAAGGAGAAGATCCAAATCAACAAAATTAGAAAGAAAATGGAGAGATAACAACAGACAACACTGAAATACAAAGGATCATAAGAGACTACTACCAGCAGCTATATGCCAATAAAAAGGACAACTTGGAAGAAATGGACAAATTCTTAGAGAAGTAAAACTTTGCAAAACTGAACCAGGAAGAAATAGAAGATCTTAACAGACCCATCACAAGCACGGAAATCGAAACTGTAATCAGAAATCTTCCAGCAAACAAAAGCCCAGAACCAGACTGCTTCACAGCTGAATTCTACCAAAAATTTAGAGAAGAGCTAACACCTATCTTACTCAAAATCTTCCACAAAATTGCAGAAGAAGGTAAACTTCCACTCTCATTCTATGAGGCCACCATCACCCTAATTCCAAAACCAGACAAAGATGCTACACAAAAAAGAAAACTACAGGCCAGTATCACCGATGAACATAGATGCAAAAATCCTTAGCAAAATTCTAGCAAACAGAATCCAACAGCATATTAAAAAGATCATCCATCATGGCCAAGTGGGCTTTATCCCAGGAATGCAAGAATTCTTTAACATCTGCAAATCAATCAATGTAATATACCACATTAACAAATTGAAAGATAAAAACCATATGATTGTCTCAATAGATGCAGAAAAAGCCTTTGACAAAATCCAACATCCATTTATGATAAAAACTCTCCAGAAAGTGGGAATAGAAGGAACATATCTCAACATAATAAAAGCTATATATGACAAACCCACAGCACACATTATCCTCAATGGTGAAAAATTGAAAACATTTCCCCTAAAGTCAGGAACAAGACAAGGGTGCCCACTCTCACCACTACTATTCAACATAGTTTTGGAAGTTTTGGCCACAGCCATCAGAGCAGAAAAAGAAATAGAAGGAATCCAGATAGGAAAAGAAGAAGTAAAACTCTCACTGTTTGCAGATGACATGAACCTGTACATAGAAAACCCTAAAGACTCTACCAGAAAATTACTAGAGCTAATCATTGAATATAGGAAAGTTGCAGGACACAAAATTAACACACAGAAATCCCTTGCATTCCTATACACTAACAATGAGAAAACAGAAAGAGAAATTAAGGAAACAATTCCATTCATCATTGCAACAAAAGGAATAAAATATTTAGGAGTATATCTACCTAAAGAAACAAAAGACCTATATACAGAAAACTATAAAACACTGATGAAAGAAATCAAAGAGGACACAAATAGATGGAGAAATATACCGTGTTCATGGATTGGAAAAATCAATATTGTGAAAATGATTATACTACCCAAAGCAATCTATAGATTCAATGCAATTCCTATCAAGCTACCAACTGTATTTTTCACACAACTAGAACAAATAATTTCACAATTTGTATAGAGATACAAAAAATCTCGAATAGGCAAAGCAATCTTGAGAAAGAAGAATGGAACTGGAGGAATCAACCTGCCTAACTTCAAGCTGTACTACAAAGCCACAGTCATCAAGACAGTATGGTACTGGCACAAAGACAAATATAGATCAATGGAACAGAATAGAAAGCCCAGAGATAAATCTATGAACCTATGGACACCTTATCTTCGACAAAGGAGGCAAGACTACACAATGGAAAAAAGACAATCTCTTTAACAAGTGGTGCTGGGAATACTGGTCAACCACTTGTAAAGGAATGAAACTAGAACACTTTCTAACACCATACACAAAAATAAACTCAAAATGGATTAAAGATCTAAATGTAAGACCAGAAACTATAAAACTCTTATAGGAGAACATAGGCAAAACACTCTCCGACATAAACCACAGCAAGATCCTTTATGACCCACCTCCAGAATATTGGAAATAAAAGCAAAAAAGCAAGTGGGACCAAATTAACTTAAAAGCTTTTGCACAACAAAGGAAACTATAAGCAAGGTGAAAAGACGCCCTCAGATTGGGAGAAAATAATAGCAAACGAAGCAACAGACAAAGATTAATCTCAAAAATATACAAGCAACTCCTGCAGCTCAATTCCAGAAAAATAAATGACCCAATCAAAAAAATGGGCCAAAGATCTAAACAGACATTTCTCCAAAGAAGACATACAGATGGCTAACAAACACATGAAAAGATGCTCAACATCACTCATTATCAGAGAAATGCAAATCAAAACCACAATGAGGTACCATCTCACGCTGGTCAGAACGGCTGCTATCCAAAAATCTACAAACAATAAATGCTGGAGAGGGTGCGGATAAAAGGATACCCTCTTACACTGTTGGTGGGAATGCAAACTAGTACAGCCACTATGGAGAACAGTATGGAGATTCCTTGAAAAACTGGAAATAGAACTGCCATACGACCCAGCAATCCCACTGCTGTGCATACACACCGAGGAAACAAGAATTGAAGGAGACATATGTACCCCAATGTTCATTGCAGCACTGTTTATAATAGCCAGGACATGGAAGCAACCTTGATGTCCATCAGCAGATGAATGGATAAGAAAGCTGTGGTACCTATACACAATGGAATATTACTCAGCCATTTGAAAGAATACATTTTAATAAGTTCTAATGAGGTGGATGAAACTGGAGCCCATTATACAGAGTCAAGTAAGTCAGAAAGAAAAATACCAATACAGTATACTAACGCATATATATGGAATTTAGAAAGATGGTAATGATAACCCTATATGCAAGACAGCAAAAGAGACACAGATGTATAGAACAGTCTTTTGGACTCTGTGGGAGAAGGCAAGTGGGGGGGATGATCTGAGAGAATAGCATTGAAACATGTATATTATCATATGTGAAACAGATCGCCAGTCCAGGTTCGATGCATGAGACAGGGTGCTCAGGGCTGGTACCCTGGGATGACCCAGAGGGATGGGATGGGGAGGGAGGTGGGAAAGGGATTCAGGATGGGGAATACATGTAAACCCATGGCTGATTCATGTCAATGTATGGCCAAAACCACTACAATGTTGTAAAGTAATTAGTTTCCAATTAAAATAAATAAATTAAAAAAAAAAAAAAAAGAAATACAACAGATACATGAAAGAAGTGCCTAACATCAGTAGTCATCAGGGAAATGTGAGTCAAAACCACAATGATATATCCTCTCATGTCTATTAAGATGTCTATTATCATAAGACAATAAACAAAAATATTGATGAGGATGTGGAAACAACAGGATCTTTGCACATTGACTGCTGCTGAGAATGTAAACAGGTAAAACCATGGTGGAAGACAGTATGGAGGGTCGTCAGGAAGTTAAAAATAGAAATATCATATGACTCAGTGATACCTCTTCTGAGTCTATGTGCAAAGGGATCAAACCCACTATCGTGGATTAGTATCTATAGTCCCATGTTCATTGCAGCATTACTTACAATAGCAAAAATATGTAAATAATCTAGATCCTAAGTGTTCATTATGAACGAATGGGTGAAGAAAATGTGATATACACATACAGATTGGAATATTATTGAAGTCTAAAAAGAAAGAAATCCTATTGGTTATAGAAAGATGGATGAACCTGGAGGGCATTATGCTAAACATAAGAAAACAGAAAGAAAAAGATAAATACTGTATGATTTCACTTATATGTGAAATATTTTCTTATAAATCATTGAAATCATTGAAACAAAGAGTATAAAGTGGTTTCCAGGGGGTGGGAGGCTGGGGAGTTGGGGAGATTTGTACTTTAAAGCACACACAGTGATTCTAGACAGAAGATCTGAGATGTACAAATTAATAATGAGAAAAGAAAGTGAGCAAATGTAAATGAATATGAGTGTATGAAACAATAATACTAGTGTTTACTGGAATTTTAAAAACTTACTTAAGAGATATACTCAATTGTCATATAACAATAGCATTTAAAGAGAGGTATATGTGAAGCTAAAGTGTTTTAAAGTCTTTATATAATCTGGGAGATGAGTATTGTTGTTCAGTTGCTAAGTAATATCTGACACTTTGCGACCCTGTGGATTGCAGAACTCTAGGACTCCCTGTCCCTCACTATCTGCAAGAGTTTGCCCAAGTTCATGTCCACTGAGCTGGTGATGCTACCCAACCATCTCATCGTTGGCCACTCTCTTCTCCTTTGGCCTTCAATCTTTTTCGGCTTTAGGGTCTTTTCCAAAAGACCATCAGCCCTGGTCTTTTCCAGGGCTGTTCACATCAGGTGGTCAAAGTATTGGAGCTTCAGCTTTAGTATCAGTCCTTCCAATGAGTATTCAGGGTTGATTTCCTTCAGGATTGACTAGTTTGACCATCTTGCTGTCCATAGGACTCTCAAAAGTCTTCTCCAGTACCACATTTGAGATGAGTAGAGGTTTCAATTAAATTAAGACTTTATTAAGTTTGCAGGTTGTCACCGGTTGGTTACCACTGAAAGTACAAATACCACAACTAGCTTCCAAACTAGTAGAGGTAAAAGGTAAAGTAATTTAAAAAGAATACTTATTGAACCCCAAAATATCAAGAAAGAAATTTTCTGTTAATGGAACTAACAGAAAGCACAAAATAACAGAGCAAATATAAATCCAACTATTTCAATAGAAAAGCTAAATGTGAAATTTCTAAAGGTCCAGTTTAAAAAATTATTAAATTGGATAAAAACAAAGTTTAAGAATAATAACAACAAAACCTATTGTTAAATCAGGCAAAAAGTACTTTAAGTAAAACAGTATTATTTTAGGTGAAAAATCACTTCACCAGAAAAAAAAAGTATTAAAAATTTTTTATGTATCTAATTACACAATTTTTAAATATATAAAAGCAAAAATTGGCAGAACCACAGGGAGAAATAGACAAGTATAGGTTAAAATTTCTAGAAAATTTCTTTCAGTGGTAGATGGAACAAACACTTAAAAAACATCAGTGAAGATTTAGTAAATGTGATAAATAAAGTTGACCTAACATACCCATATATTGGGTTAGCCAAAAAGTTCTTCCAGTTTTTAAGTAAAAATAAGACACATTTTTCATTTTCATCAAGAACTTTATTGAACAATGTATTCACCATTTTGTTCCACTATTTACTGCCATTTTTTCCAGGCAACTTCATAATTCCATCTTTCCAAAGTTTTTGATCTTTTTGAGCAATGAACTGTGCCAGGTGCCTTTTATAGTCTTCCAGGGAATTAAATTCTTTTTCCATTACAACAACTTTGTAAAAGACTGAAATAAATGGACAACTGAAGGTGTAGTGTCTGGTGAATATGGTGGATAAATCAGAACTTCCAAGCCAAGCTGTAAGTTATCCTGATGGAAGATTATGCATTATTCTGTTGACTAACTCCAGACACTTTTCATCAAGTGCAGCTTTTAGTTGGTCTAACTGGGAGTAGTACTTGTAGGAATTAACCATTTGGTTTTCTGAAAGGATCTCATAATAGAGGACTTCCTTCTAATCCCACCATATGCACACCATCACCTTCTTTGGAAGATCAGTCTTTGGTGAGGTTGGTAGTGGTTCATTTTGCTTGTCCCATGATATCTTTTGTTTCACAGTATTCACATTTCATTGCCCATAACAATTTACTTTTAAAACGGACCATTATTTTACATTTAAGTAGACAATGACATGTGGAAATATGGTCAACTTTGTTTTTTGTTTTGTTTAACTTACATGGGACTCAAACATCAAAGCAAATAACATAACCATGCTAGTGCAAATGACTTTCAATGATTGATTTGGATATTTTGAGTATGCCAGCTATCTCCTGCATAGTATAACATTGATTGTTCTCAAATAATGTCTCGGTTTGTCATTATCAACTTTAACTGGTCTAGCTGACCATGGAGCATCATCCAGCAAGAAAACTCCAGCATGAAACTTTGAAAACCATTTAAAAATTTTTTTCTATCATTCTTTTCAGATTCCACATATAAGGGATGTCATAGGATACTTCTCTTTTGTGTCCGCAAACCACTTTTGACACATTTGATCAGTCGCAGTACCTTCTCCATGCACAGCACAAATCATTTCTTTGCATTTCAGTTGTGCTTTTACCTTTCTTGAAATAATATAGCATAATATACTGAAAATGTTGCTCTTGCTTCCATCTTCAATATTAAAATAGCTACATAAAAATTCACCAATTTTGATAAGATTTTTTTAATGCATGCTGATATGACAGCTGTCACAATAAAATGTAACCAAATGCTACTAGAGACATCTTATGGGAAAAAACAAACAAGTGTTTTGGCCAGCCCAATAGAATGCTACCCATCCAATCTGAACAATGCAGATTGTTTTCAAACACACATACTATTAGTTTCCTATTACTGTGTCACAAATTTACTGGCTTAAAATAACATAAATTTATTTTCCTGTAGTTCTGGATATTCAATGTCTAAAATGAATCTTAAGGGCTAAAGTCAAGACTCCATCAGGTTTGATTCTTTCTAGAGACTCTAAGGAGAAAATATGTCAATGCAAATGTAAAACCAGATACTCTAAAACTCCTAGAGGAAAACATAAGCATAACACTCTTTGACATAAACTGCAGCAATATTTTTCTTTAGGTCTGTCCCCTAGAGTAACAGAAATAAATACAAATATAAACAAATGGGACCTAATTAAACTTAAAAGCTTTTGCACAGCAAAGGAAACCATAAACAAAACAAAAATACAATCTACAAACTGGGATAAAAATGTTAGCAAACAATGCTATCAACAAGGATGAATTTTCAAAATATACAAACAACTCATATAGCTTAAAATAAAAAAACAAAGTAAAAAAAAATGGGCAGAAGACCTAAATAGAAATCTCTCCAAAGAAGACATACAGGTGGCCAAAAGGCACAAGAAAAGACACTCAAATTGCTAATTATTAGAGAAATGCAAATTGACACTATAAGGAGGTATCACCTCACACTAATCAGAATGGTCATCATTAAAAAGTCTACAAATAGTAAATGCTGGAGAAGGCATGGAGAGAAAGGAACTCTCCTACAATATTGGCAGGAATGTAAATTGATACAGCCACTATGGAGAACAGTATGGAGGTTCCTTAAAAAACTAAAAATAGAGCTACCATATGATGCTGCAATCCCACTCCTGGGCATATATCCAAAGAAAACTCTAATTTGAAAAGACACATGCACTCCAATATTCATAGCAGTACTATTTACAATAGTCAAGACAGTATCAACCTAAATGTCCATTGACAGATAAATGGGTAAAGAATATGTGATGTATATATACACAGTGGAATATTACTCAGTCATAAAAAAGAATGAAGTAATACCTTTTGCAGCAATATGCATGGACCTGGAGATTATAATACTAAGTGAAGTAAATCAGATAAAGGCAATCATCATACAATATCACTTACATGTGAGATCTAAAAAATGATATAAATGAACTTACAACAGAGAAATAGACTCTTAGAACTAGAAAACAAACTTATGGTTACCAAAGAGGATACTGGGGGTGGGAGGTAGATAGACTAGGAATATGGGATTAACATATACACACTGCTATACATAAAATAGATAAACAAAGACCTACTGTGTAGCACAGGGAACTATATTCAATATCTTGCAATTACCAATAAAGGAAAAGAATATGAAAAAAATATATAATTGCATTACTTTGTTTACATTTGACATCAATATAACATTGCAAATTGCATGTCAATAAAAATGGTTTAAAAATAAATGAACACACATATAATAATAAATATACTATTTTTATAAATCTTTTTTACAAAATCAATTCCAAGTGAAATAAATATCTAACTATGAAAGAAAAAGAAACATAAAGCTTTTAGAGGATAATATAGGAAATTCTCTTCTTAATCTTGGGGTAGATAAGGAATTTTTAAAGAACACGGCAATAATCACAGAAAGAAGAGACTGATGAATTTGATTACATTTTGTTGTTGTTCAGTTGATGAGTTGTGTCTCACTCTTTGTGAACCCATGGACTGCAGCATACCAGGCTCCCCTGTCCTTCATGATCTCTCAGAGTTTGTTCAAATTCAAGTCCACTGAGTCAGTGATACTATCTAACCATCTCATGCTCTGCTGTCTCCTCCTTTTGCCTTCATGAGGGTCTTTCCCAGTGAGTCAGCGCTTCACATCAAGCAGCCAAAGTATTAGAGCTTTAGCATCAGTCCTTCCAATGGATATTCAGGGCTGATTTCCTTTAGGATTGACTGGTTTGATTTCCTTGCTGTCCAAGGGACTCACAAGAGTCTTATCCGGCACCACAATTCAAAGGAATCAATGGTTCAGCGCTCAGCCTTCTTTATGGTCCAACTCTCACATCTGTACATGACTATTGAAAAAACCGTAGTTTTACCTATATGGAAAATTTTCAGCAAATTGATGTCACTACTCTTTTATACACTGTCTACATTTGTCATAGCTTCCCTACCAAGGAGCAAGTGTCTTTTAATTTCATGACTACAGTCACCATCTGCAATGATTTTGGAGCCCCCCAAAATAAAATCTGTTTCCACTTTTCCCCCTTCTATTTGTCATGAAGTGATGGGACCAGATGCCATGATCTTGATTTTTTTTGCATGTTGAGCTTCAAACCAGCTTTTTCATTCTCCTCTTTCACCCTCATCAAGAGGCTCTTTAGTTCTTCCTCAAATTTCTGCCATTAGAGTGATATCATCTGCGTATCTGAGGTTATTGATATTTTTCCTGGAAATCTTGATTCTAGTTTGTAATTCATCCAGCCTAGCATTTTGCATAATGTACTCTGCATAGACATTAAGTAAGTAAGGTGACAATATACAGCATTTTGTATTTCTTTCCCAATTTTGCACCAGTCAGTTGTTCTATGTGCTGTTCTAGCTGTTGCTTTTTGACCAGCATATAGGTTTCTCAGGAGACAGGTAAGGTGGTCTGGTAGTCCCATCTCTTTAAGAATTTTCCAGTTTGTTGTGATCCACACACTCAAAGGCTTTAGCAAAATCAATGAAGCAGAAGTAGATGTTTTTATGGAACTCCCTTGCTTTGTCTATGAGCCAATGAATGTTGGCAATTTGATTTCTTGTCCCTCTGCCTTTTCTAAACCCAGACTGTACATCTAGAAGTTCTCAGTTGAAGAACTGCTGAAGCCTGGCTTGAAGAATTTTGAGCATAACCTTACTAGAATGTGAAATGAGCACAATTGTATGGTAGTTTAAGCATTCTTTGGCATTGCCCTTTTTGGAGATTGGAATAAAAACTGACCTCTTCCAGTCTCGTGGCCACTGCTGAGTTTTTCAAATTTGCTGGCATATTGAGTGAAGCACTTTAACAGCATTATCTTTTAGGATTTAAATAACTGAGCTGGAATTCCATCACTTCCACTAGTTTTGTTTGTAGTAATACTTCTTAAGGCCTACTTGACTTCACATTCCAGGATGTCTGGCTCTAGGTGAATGAACACACCATGTGATTATCCAAGTCAGTAAGACCTTTTTTGTATAGTTCTGTGTATTCCTGCCACTTTTTCTTAATCTCTTCTGCTTCTGTTAGGTCCTTACTCTTTCTGTCCCTTATTATACCCATCCTTGCACTAGATGTTTCCTTGATATCTCCAGTATTCTTGAAGAGATGTCTAGTCTTTCCCACATTACTGTTTTCCTCTATTTTTTTGTGTTGTTCATTGAAGAAGGCCTTTTTATCTCTCCTTGTTATTCTCTGGAACTGTACATTCAGTTGTATATGTTTTTCCTTTTCTTCCCTGCTTTTCACTTCTCTTCTTTCCTCAGCTATTTGTAAAGCCTTCTCAGACAACCACTTTGCCTTCTTGTGTTTCTTTTTCTTTGGGATATTTTTGGTCATAGCCTCCTATGCAGTGTTACAAACCTCTGTCCATAGTTTTTCAGGCACTCTATCTACTAGATCTAATTCCTTGAGTCTATTTGTCACCTCCACTGTATAACCAGAAGGGATTTGATTTAGGTCATAGCAAAATGGCCTAGTGATTTCCCTTACTTTCTTCAATTTATGCCCAAATTTTGCAATAAGGAGCTCACAGTCTGAGCCATAGTCAGCTCCAGGTCTTGTCTTTGTTTACCATATAGAGCTTCTCCATCTTTGATTGCAAAGAATATAATCAATCTGATTTTGGTATTGACAATTTGGTGATTTCCATATGTAGAGAAATCTCATGTATGTTAGAAAATGGTGTTTGCTATGAGCAGTGTGTTCTCTTGACAAAACTCTGTTAGCCTTTGCCCTGTTTCATTTTGTACTCTGAGGCCAAACTTCTCTGTTACTCGATCTCTCTCTCTTTTTTAGAATTATGACTGATTTTAATCTTTTTTAAAAATTTATTTATTTTAATTGGAGACTAATTACTTTACAATATTGTAGTGATTTTGGCCATACATTGACATGAATAGCCATGGGTTCACATGTGTTCCCCATCCTGAACCTCCCTCCCACCTCCCTCCCTATCCCATCCCTCTGGGTCATCCCAGTGCACCAGCCCTGAGCACCCTGTCTCATGCATCGAACCTGGACTGGCGATCTGTTTCACATGTGATAATATACATGTTTCAATGCTATTCTCTCAGATCATCACCCCCCCCCTCGCCTTCTCCCACAGAGTCTAAAAGACTGTTTTATACATCTGTGTCTCTTTTGCTGTCTCGCATATAGGGTTATCACTACCATCTTTCTAAATTCCATATATATGCATTAGTATACTGTATTGGGGAGAAGGCAATGGCAACCCACTCTGGTACTCTAGCCTGGAAAACCCCATGGATGGAGGAACCTGGTAGGCTGCAGTCCATGGGATCGCTAAGAGTCAGACACGACTGAGCGTCTTCACTTTCATTTTTCACTTTCATGCATTGGAGAAGAAAATGGCAAGCCACTTCACTGTTCTTGCCTGGAAAATCCCAGGGACAGGGAAGCCTCATGGGCTGCTGTCTATGGGGTCGCACAGCATCGGACACGACTGAAGTGACTTAGCAGCAGCAGCAGCAGCATACTGTATTGGTGTTTTTCTTTCTGGCTTACTTCATTCTATATAATAGGCTCCAGTCTTGACTTCATCCTTTTACATTCTAGTTCCCTGTGATGAAAAGGGCATCTTTTTTTTGGTGTTAGTTCTAGTAGGTCTTCATAGAACTGTTCAACTTCAGTTTCCTCAGCATCTTTGGTTTGGGCATAGACTTAGTTTACTTAGGTTTACTTTACTCAGGTTTACTTACATTTTAGGTTTACTTTGGTTTACTTAAGTTTGGGCATAGACTTGGATTACTCTGATGTTGAATGGTTTGCTTTGGAAATGAACTGAGATCATTCTGTCGCTTTTGAGGTTGCACTCAAGTACTGCATTTCAGATTCTTTTGTTGACTATGAGGGCTATTCCATTTCTTCTAAGGGATTCTTGCCCAATCCCTTAGTAAATATAATGGTCATCTGAATTAAACTCACCCATTCCTGTACATTTTTTTTCATTTATTTTTATTAGTTGGAGGCTAATTACAATATTGTAGTGGGTTTTGTCATGCATTGACATGAATCAGCCATGGAGTTACATGTATTCCCCATCCCGATCTCCCCTCCCACATTTTAGTTCACTGATTCCTAGGATGTCAATATTTCTCTGTCATCTCCTGCTTGATGACATCCAACTTACCTTGATTCATGGACCTAACATTCCAGTTTCCTATGCCATATTGTTCTTAACAACCTCAGACTTTACTTTCACCACTAGAGACATCCACAACTGAGCATTGTTTCCTCTTTGGCCAGCCACTTCATTCTTTCTGGAGCTATTTGTAATTGCCCTCCACTTTCCCCCCATAGCATAATGAACATCTTCCGACCTGGGTGGCTCATCTTCTGGTGTCAAATTTTTTGTCCTTTGAAACTCTTCATGGGGTTTCCCAGCAAGAATCCTGGAGTGGTTTGCCTTTCCCTCCTCCAATGGACCAGAGTTTCTCAGAACTCTTCATTATGACTCATCCATCTTGGTTGGCCGAACATGGCAGGGCTCATAGCTTCACTGAGTTACACAAGCCCCTTTCCCATGACAAGGCTGTGATCCATGAAAGGGTTGATTACATTCATCATATCAAAAAAACTCACCAAATCGGAACACACCACAGAGGTGGAGAAAATATCTGCATCATGGAGAATAAAAAAAAAAGGCTTATATTCAAAATTGATAAAGAATTCCTGAAACTGGATAAGAAAAGAATAATACAGAGAAAATGGGCAAAAGATTTGACATAAGTTCAGTTCATGTGGTCAGTCGTGTCTGACACTTTGCAACCCCATGGACTGCAGCACGCCAGGCTTTCCTGTCCATCTCCAACATCTAGAGCTTACTCAAACTCATGTCCATTAAGTTGGTGATGTCATCGAACCATCTCATCCTCTGTCATCTACTTTTCCTCCCACCTTCAATCTTTCCCAGTATCAGGGTCTTTTCCAATAGTCAGTTCTTCACATCACATCACGTGGCTGAAGTATTGGAGCTTCAGCTTGAGCATCAGTTCTTCCAAAGACTATTCAGGACTGATTTCCTTTAGGATTGACTAGTTTGATCTCTTTTCAGTCCAAGGGACTCTCAAGAGTCTTCTCCAAGACTACAGTTCAAAAGCATCAATTCTTTGGCACTCAGCTTTCTTTACAGTCCAACTCTCACATCCATACATGATTACTGGAAAAACGATAGCTTTGACTAGATGGATCTTTGTTGGCAAAGTAATGTCTTTGTTTTTTAGCATGCTGTCTAAGTTGGTTATAACTTTTCTTCCAAGGAGCAAGCATCTTTTAATTTCATGACTGCACCCACCATCTGCAGTACTTTTAGAGCCGAAGGAAATAAAGTCTCTCACTGTTTCCATTGTTTTCCCATTTATTTACCATGAAATGATGAGACTGGATGCCATGAACTTAGTTTTCTGAATGTTGAGTTTTAAGCCAACATTTTCACTCTCCTTTCACTTTCATCAAGAGGCTCTTCAGTTCTTTGCTTTCTGCCTTAAGGGTGCTGTCATCTGCATATCTGAGGTTATTGATATTTCTCTCAGCTATCTTGATTCCAGCTTGTGCTTCATCCAGCCCAGCATTTCTCATGATGTACTCTGCATTATAAGTTAAATAAGCAGGGTGACAATATAGAACCTTGATGTACTCCTTTCCCAATTTGGAACCAGTCTGTTGGTTCATGTCCATTTCTAATTGTTGCTTCTTGAATTGCATACAAATTTCTCAGGAGGCAGGTGAGGTGGTCTGGTATGCCCACCTCTTTAACAATTTTCCATGGTTTGTTGTGATCCACACAGTCAAAGGCTTTGGCTTAGTCAATAAAGCAGAAGTAGATTTTTTCTGGAACTCTCTTGCTTTTTTGATGATCCAACAGATGTTGGCAATTTGATCTCTGATTCTTCTGACTTTTCTAAATCCAGCTTGAACATCTGAAAGTTCATGGTTCACATATTATTGAAGCCTGGCTTGGAGAATTTTGAGCATTACTTTGCTAGCATGCGAGATGAATGCAATTGTGCAACAGATTGAATATCCTTTGCCATTGCCTTTCTTGGGGATTGGAATGAAAACTGACTTTTCCATGAAAACTGACTTCCTGTGGCCACTGCTGAGTTTTCCAAATTTGCTGGCATATTGAGTTCACCACTTTCACAGCATCCGCTTTTAGGATTTGAAATAGCTCAACTGGAATTCCATCACCTCCACTACCTTTGTTCATAGTGATTCTTCCTCAGGCCCACTTGACTTCACACTCCAGAAGGTCTGGCTCTAGGTGAGTGACCACACCATCGTGGTTATCTGGGGTCATGAAGATCCTTCTATGTATTCTTACCACCTCTTCTTAATATCTTCTGTTTATGTTTGGTCCATACAATTTATGTTCTTTACTGTGGCTGTCTTTGCATGAAATGTTCCCTTGGTATCTCTAATTTTCTTGAAGAGGTATCTAGTCTTTCCCATTCTATTGTTTTCCTCTATTTCTTTGCACTGAACACTGAGGAGGCTTTCTTGTTTCTCCTTGCTATTCTTTGGAACTCTGCATTCAAATGGGTATATCTTTTTTTTTTCTCCTTTGCCTTTCACTTCTCTTCTTTTCACAGCTATTTGTAAGCCCTCCCCAGACAGCCATTTTTCCTTTTTCCATTTCTTTTTCTTGGAGATGGTCTTGATCACTGCCTCCCATACAATATCACAAACCTCCATCAATAGTTCTTCAGGCACTCTATCAGATCTAATCCCTTGAATCTGTTCTGTCACTTCTACTGTATAATTGTAAGGGATTTGATTTAGGTCAAACCTGAATGGTCTAGTGGTTTCCCTACTTTCTTCAATTTAAGTCTGAAATTTGCAATAAGAAGTTCATGATCTGAGCCACAGTCAGTTCCCAGTCTTGTTTTTGCTGACTCTATAGAGTCTCTCCATCTTCGGTTGCAAAGAATATAATCAATCTGGTTTCAGTATTGACTATCTGGTGATATCCATGTGTTGAGTCTTCTCTTGTGTTGTTGGAAGAGGATGTTTGCTATGACCAGTGTGTTCTTTTGGCAAAACTGCATTAGCCTTTGCCCTGTTTCATTCTGTATTCCAAGGCCAAATTTGCCTGTTACTCCAGGTGTCTCTTGACTTCCTACTTTGGCATTCCAGTCCCCTATAATGAAAAGGATATCTTTTTTTGGGTGTTAGTTTTATAAGGTCTTGTAGTTCTTCATAAACCCTTCAACTTCAGCTTCTTCAGCATTACTGGTTGGGGCATAGACTTGGATTACTGTGATATTGAATGGTTTGCCTTGGAAACGAACAGAGATCATTCTGTCATTTTTGAGATTGCATCCAAGTACTACATTTCAGACTCTTTTGTTGACCAGGAAGTCTACTCCATTTCTTCTAAGGGATTCTTGCACAGAGTAGTAGATATAATGGTCATCTGAGTTTAATTTACCCATTCCATTCCATTTTAGTTCACTGATTCCTTAAATGTCGACGTTCACTCTTGCCATCTCCTGTTTGACCTGGACCCAACATTCCGGGTTCCTATGCAATACTGTTTTTCACAGCATTGGCCTTTACTGCCATCACCAGTCATATCCACAGCTGAGTGTTGTTTTTGCTTTGGCTCCATCTCTTCATTCTTTCTGGACTTATTTCTCCATTGATCTCCAGTAGCATATTGGGTACCTACTGACCCAGGAAGGTCATCTTTCAGTGTCCTATCTTTTTGCCTGTTTATGCTGTTCCTGGGGTTCTCAAGGCAAGAATACTGAAGTGGTTTTCCATTCCCTTCTCCAGTGGACCACATTTTGTCAGTACTCTCCACCATGGTCCTCCCATCTTGAGCGGCCCTACATGGCATGGCTCATAGTTTCATTGAGTTAGACAAGGCTGTGGTCCATGTGATTAGATTGGTTAGTTTTCTGCAATTGTGATTTTCATTCTGTCTGCCCTCTGATGGAGAAGGATAAGAGGCTTATGGAAGCTTCCTGATGGGAGAGACTGACTAAGAGGGAAACTGGGTCTTGCTCTGATGGGTGGGGCCAGGCTCAGCAAATCTTTAATCCAGTTTTCTATTGATGGGTGGAGCTGTGTTCCCTCCCTGTTGTTTGATCTGAGGCCAAACTATGGTGGAGGTAAAGAAGATAATGGCGACCTCCTTCAAAAGGACCCATGCATGCACTGCCCCACTCAGTGACCCCAACCCTGC